>NW_026126747.1:0-139478 GCF_943737965.1 Phodopus roborovskii | reverse complement strand
GTTAAAGTCTTCCCACTGTGAGTGTGTTAGGTTTTATATGAGCTTTGAGTTTTGGTATCATTTCTTTCATGAATATGAGTGCCTTCATATTTGGTGCATAGATTTCAGAATTGAGACTTTGTACTTAGTTTTTGAAGATGGTGTTTCTGTCCTCCCACATAATGCCTCCAGGTCCCACCACCCTTCAGCCCCTAATAAGCACACAGAAACTGTATTAGCTATAAAAATGATGGCTGGAAGACTAGGGCTTCTTACTGGCTGGTTTCTCTTAATTTTAATCAATAACTACTTACCTAAGTATTCCTACAAGATCTTATCTTACACGAGAATGCCAGGTGCATCCTATCTTCTCCATCATTATATGGTATCACTTTCCCATGGCACCTCAATCTGTCTGCCTAACCCAGCCTTCTCATGGCCTGGCAGTTCTTCTGCCTATGCTTTCTGCCTGGCTATCGACCAAACAGTGTTTTATTTACCAATCAATAAGACAAGCATATATATCATATATATATATATATATATATATATATATATGATACTCCCATCATTTCTCTTTTCTGTATAAATAAAAACTAATGTTTTAACTTTAACATAGTAAAATTATATATAAAAAACACTTATCCAGGAAGAACTATAACTAATAATGTTTAGTAGATTAATTTTGGCAAATTTTGGCAAAATTTAAAGAAAAAATTCTATATCTTATCTTTTTGAGTCTAAAGATTCACATGTAGCTTATCACTTATCATAACTAAAGAAATCCGTAAACATAACTATCTGCCTTCAAATGAATCAAAGACCTCAAAGATTAACATATAATGTCCATAATTGAGAGGGACAGCTAGATGCCTGGACAGTCACCAAAGTTCTTTTATAATGTTGGGGCATCTATGTTCAGCCCACAGGCCATTGTGTGTTGGCACACTTCTCAGTGAAGCAGGAAATTTTAAACTGTCCACCTGTATTGGCAGTTTGTCAGTCACTTTACTTGAGTTCTGCAGAATGTCTAGCAGACTCTTACATGAAGAATCCTGAAGGACTGTCCCATTATGTTTTGCCAAATTCAAGCAGCCACTTTCCCGTGGGTTTTGCATGTCCAGGTTATACAGCATTCAGTCAAACAGTCCAGGAAAGAGTAATTTCTTGCCAAATGACTATTATCTGCCATGTTGAAGGAAAACTCTATAATGGGTTTCCTCAATGCATATCTAACTCTCTGACAAAATTGGTGTTTCCTGGAGAAGTTGTGCAATAAAAAACTCTAATAAATTATTTTAAATGTCATATTCTGTAGGTCTTTGGAAAGGTTTAAAGGATATTTGCACTTGAAATATATCTCTACATATCTAGAAAACCTAACATGATTATAAGTTTTTATTATCATAGGTGACTATCTATAGTCTACATATAATTATACATATATTCTTATTTTACATATCTATCCCAGTTCACTCTTCCTCCCATGTCCCCTGACGCCTGCTCCTGTCCCATTCCCCTTCCACTCCACAGGAGTGTGATGCATTCCAGGAGGGATATCAAAATCTCTAAGTCATGTGGAGTAGAATCTATGACCTACCTCTGGCCTTTAGGCTAAGGGAGTATTCCCCCATGCAGAATGTGCTCCGAAAGTCCTTTTTGCACACCAGAGATACATCCAGGTTTAATTGTCAGAGGTCGCTTAGACTGCCTAGGCCTTCTAACTGAGATGCATATTCAGGAGTTCTGAGTTGATCTGATGCTTGGTTTCCACCTATCAGTCTGGGAGTCTATGAGCTGTCCCTTCTTCCAGGTCAGCTGTCTCTATGGGTTTCTGTACCCTGGTATTGACCCCTCACTCTTGACCCCTCACTCTCTGAAATTGGATTCCAGGATATCAGCTCAGTGTTTAGCTCTGGATGTCTGCTTCTGTTTCCATTGGCTACTATATGAGGGTTCTATGATGGCATATTAGTTAGTTATTAATGTCATTATCAGGGAAGGGCATTTAAGGTAGCCCCCTTCACCGTTGCTCAAATTGTTAGTTGGGGTCATCCTTGTAGGTCTCTGGACATTTCTCTAGAGTCACTTTTCTCTTCAAATCTATAAGCACTACTTCTATTATGGTATATCCTTTTTGCTCTCTGTTTTCGACCCCCCTGACTCAACATTCCTGGTCCCACAGGTTCTCCTCTTCTCCACTTCTCTTTATCCTAATACCCTCTCCACTCACTGCCCCCCCACTTGCAATATTCTCAGAAAAACTTGTTCCTTTTACCCTTCTGTGAGGCACCTTGTATAAAATACTTAGGGAACCCCTCCTTGTATCCTTGTTTCTCTGGCGGTGTGAATTATAGGCTGGTGATACTTTGCTCTATGTTTAAAATCCATGTATGAGTGAATACATACAATGTTACTCTCTTTGTGACAGGGTTATCTCACTCAAGATGGTTTCTTAAAGTTCTATTCCTTTGCCTGATTATTTCAAAATTCCATTGTGTTTGTCTACTGAGTAGTATTCCATTGTGTAAATGTACCCAACCTTCTTTATCTTAGTTGCTTCCAGGTACTTGTTATTACAAACAATGCTGCTATGAACATAGTTGAACATATGTCTTTGTTGCATGGATGTGGATCTTTTGGGTATATGTCTAAAGAGTGGAATTGCCAGGTCCTGAGGGTAGACTGATTCCCATTTTCCTGAGGACCAGCCATACTGATCTCCAAAATGGCTGTACAAGTTTGCACTCCCACCAGCAGTGGACGGGTGTTCACCTTTCTCCACTTCCTCTCCAGGATAAGCTGTAATTGATATTTCTAAATTTAGTCATTCTGGCAGGAGTAAGATGGTATCTCAGAGTTGTTTTGATTTCCATTTACCTGATGGTGTGGATGTTGAACAAGTTTCTTAAGTGTCTTTCAGCAATTTTGGATTCCTTTTTTGAGAATTCTCTATTCATTACTGTATTCCACTTTTTAATAGGGTTATTTGGTGTTTTGGTGGCTAGTGTCTTGTTTTCCCTTCCATATTTTGAAGATCAGCCCTTTGTCAGATGTAGGATTTGTGAATATCTTTTCCCAGTCTGTGGGATGTCATTTGGTGTTGTCAACTGTGTCCTTTTCCTTAAGCAAGCTTCTCAGTTTCAGGAGGTCCCATTTGTTTATTGTCCATCTTAGTGTCTGTGCATGGAGCCTGAGGAGGAGCTGAGTGTGGCCGCGGTCCGTGAAGTCTGTGAGGAGGCTGGAGTAAAAGGGACCTTAGGAAGGTTGGTTGGAATTTTTGAGAACCAGGAGAACAGGACGTATGTGTACGTGCTTATTGTCACAGAAGTGCTGGAAGACTGGGAAGACTCCATGAACATTGGAAGAGAGAGTGGTTTAAAATAGAAGATGCCATCAAAGTGCTACAATGTCACAAGCCCGTGCAGGCAGGCATCCTACTTTGAGGCGCTGAGGCAAGGCTACTCTGCCAACAACTGCACTCCCCTGTCGCGGCCACCTCATACTCCACTTCTGTGTCAGGCATTAGATGACTGCAGACTTGCTGTAAGAGCCAGAGAGTGGAAACCAGACTGAAGTGTGGCTCTCCTCACCACTCCCTCACCCTCCTCACAGCCTCCTCTTGACCCAGACATGGTGGGCAACAGAGAGGGGTACACTGAGGCGCTGCTGGGTTGTGGAGTGATATGGGTGTGTGTGGGGTGATGGGAACTTCTTTCTCTTTTTCCTGAGGGTGGGACTGGGATGTAACTCACGAGTAATTTCCTGCTTGCTCCATTCTTCCCTCACTCACCCTGCCCTCTGAGAGAGGAACCCTGTTCTCTCTCCCATTTTGGGTTCTGAAGCGTTCCCATTTGCCTCATCCCAGCCTAGCCAGGTATTTTCTCTAAATTTTTATTTTTCATTAAAAGACACCCATGTGAGATGAAAAAAAAAAACAAATACACATAAATACACAAACATACAATAAAAACAACTAAGATTCAAAGATAGACATTACCATAGGGTAAAGGGCTGGGAAAAGATCTTCCAATCAAATGGACCCAAGAAGCATGTATCTATCCTAATATCTAACACGTTAGAGTTCAAACCAAAATTAATCAAAAGAGAATAAGACGGTCATTTCATATTCATCATAGGAGAAATCCATCAGCAAAAAGTGTCCATTCTGAACATCTATGTCCCAAATACAAAGGCACCCACATTTGTAAAAGAAACGCTATTATAACTCAAACCTCATATAAAACATGAAACAATTTATAGTGGAGACATTGATACACTACTCTCACCGCTAGACAGCAACACCAGTCAGAAACTGAACAAAGAAACAAAAATCTAATAGAAGTTATGTCTCAATTGGGATTAACAGACATCTATAGAACATTCCATCCAAACACAAAAGAATTTACCCTCTTCTCTGATTTCTCTGCTCCACATGTAAACTTCTCTAAAATCAACCACATACTAGGTGACATAACAAATTTCAACAGATTAAAAAAAAAAAATGGGAATAGTTCCCTATATCTTATCAGACCACCATGCTTTAAAATTGGAATTCAACAACAACACAAATCTCAGAAACCCGACAAACTCATTGAAACTGAACACTGCGCAATTGTACCATACCTGAAATTCACATAGAATGAGGACACAACATACTAGTACTTAGGGGATTTCATTGCACTAAGTGCCCCTATGAAGAAAATGGAGGAAAATCACATTAGAGAATTAACAGCACAAATAAAAGCCTTAAAACAAAAAGATGCAAACTCACCCTGAAGTAGTAGAAGCCAGGGAAATAATCAATTTGAGGGCTGAAATCAATAAAGTAGAAAGCAGGGAAACAATACAAACAAATCAATGCAACAAAGAGTAGGTTTTTCTAGGAAATCAACAAGATAGACAAAACTGTATTCAAACTATTGAAAAAGGAGAGAGATAACATGCAAATTAACAAAATCAGAAACAAAAAAGGACACATAACAAAGGACACAGAGGACATCCTGACAATTTTCAGGTCATACTTTGAAAACCTGTACTCCACAAAATTTGAATTCAAAGGAAATGGAAAATTTTCTGGATAACTGTTACTTACCAAAATTAAATCAAGAACAGACAAACAACTTAAATAGATCTATAACCTCTAATGAAATAGAAGCAGTCTTCTAAAGCCTTCCAACCAAACAAAGGTCAGGGCCAGTCGGCTTCTGTGATGAATACAACTAGAAATTCAAGGCAGAGCTAATACCAATACTACTCAATTTGTTCCACACAAAAGAAAGTGAAGGTTCAATACCAAACTCTTTTTATGAGGCCACAATCACCTTGATACCCAAACTTCACAAAGACAAAACTAAGAGAGAAAACCACAGACCAATATCTTTGATGAACATCGATGCAAAAATACCCAATAAAATACTGGCTAACTGAATCCTAGAATACATCAGAGAAATCATCCACTACAACCAAGTAGGCTTCATCCCTGGAATGCAGGATGGTTTATCATACAAAAATCTATCAATGTGATCCACCATATAACAAAACTGAAAAAGAAAAACCACAGGGTCATATCCCTAGATGCTGAAAAAGCCTTTGACAAATTTCAACACACTTTCATGATAAAAGTCTTGGAGAGATCCAGGGATAACAGGACCATACCTAAACATAATAAGAACAATAAACAGCAAACCAACTGCCAACGTCAAACTGAACGGAGAGAAACTTAAGGCGATTCCACTAAAATGAGGAACAAGACAAGGCTGCACACTCTCTCTCTATCTCTTCAATATTGTACTTGAAGTTCTACCTAATGCTATAAGACAACAAAAGGAGACCAAGGCAGTGCAAATTGGAAAGGAAGTACTCACACTTTCTCTGTTTGCAAATGATATGATAGTTTACATAACCGACCCAAAAACCTCTACCAGGTAACTCCTACAGCTGATAAACTCCTTCAGCATACTAGCAGGATACAAGATAAACTAGAAAAAAAAATCAATAGCCCTACTTTTTTCAGATGACAAATGGGCTGAGAAAGACATCAGAAAAATATCATACTTTACATTAACCACAAAGAACATAAAGTAACTTGAGGTAATGCTTACCAAAAAAGTGAAAGACCTATATGATAAGAACTTTGTGTCTTTAAAGAAATTAAAGCAGATACCAGAAGATGGAAATATACCCCATTCTCTTAGATAGGTAACATAAATATAGTGGCAATTTTGCCAAAAGCAATCTATAGATTCAATGCAATCCCCATTAAAATCCCAGCTCAAGTCTTCACTGACCTTGAAAGGATAATAATCAACTTTATATGGAAAACAAAAGACTCAGCATAGCCAAAATGACCCTGTACAATAAAAAAAAATCTCAGGAGGTGTCACTATCCCCGACTTTAAGCTCTAGTACAGAGCTATATATAATTCTGAAAACATCCAGGTATTGGCACAAAAATGGACAAGCAGACCAATGGAATCAAATCCAAAATCCTGATATTAACCCATACTTACTAACTCCTGATTTTTGACAAAACCACTAAAAGTATACAATGAGAGTAGGAAAGCATCTTCAACAAATGGTGCTGCCACAACTGGATGATGGTGTGTAGAAGACTGTAGATAGACCCATGTCTGTCACCATGCACAGAAATCAAGTCCAAATGGATCAAAGACCTCAATGGAAATCCAGCCACACTGAACAGCTTAGAAGAGAAAATGGGCAGTATCCTTGAACAAACTGATATGGGAGGCCACTTCCTGAACATAACTCCAGTAGCATAGACACTGAGATCAACAATTAATACAGTGGCCCTCCTCAAACATAGAAGTTTCTAGAAGACAAAGGACTCATTTGACAAGACCAAACAGCAGCCGGCAGACTGAGAAAATATTTTCACCAATTTTACATCTGAGAGAGGGCTGATGTTCAAAATATACAAAAATATACAAAGAACTCAAGAAACTAGTCAACAAAACACCACATAACCCTATTGTACTCCACAGCTAGTTTTCTTGTGTGACTGAAACACAGAACTGTAACACAATTCACACCAGATTTCAAAACTGAAGTTCATCTCTATGAAATACTTAATCATCTTCTGACCAAAGCAGAAACTCTACGTGAAAGTCTACAGTGCAGACACTGAGTCCCTTTGGTCCACTGTCCTATTCTGTGACCTGAGATTGCCTGTTATAGGGCAGCAGTAGTTCGTTCACTAACATAGGTTACCTAGAAGCCAAATTATCTGATGTCAGAGAGGGCACTCTGGAAGTTGAGAACTTTTCCTCCACTTCTATCAAATGGAACACAAACTCCACTGCTGCTTCCTATTATGCCAAGAGGTTGCTGATATGTGATGTTATTTCTGCAGGGCCACATACAGAGTTACTCCATGGCCTCAAGTGTTGCCCCTGTTGCTGTTTCTGCTTTCTGCATTTACACGTCTTTAGTCTACACATCGACCTGTAGCATCTAGCAGCAAAGGCCTGGCCTACTGTTCTTTCCATTCTGCTTGTTCCACCTGCCCTCATGCTGGCAAGTACTTGACAGGGTTCCAAGGCTCTTCAGCTATGTCCTGTTTTCTTTTCATTTCCCAATGCAGGCTGTAGTTTAGTTCCCATAGCCTACTGGCTCAGGGCTCACTGCTCACTGCTCAATGACTTCCTCAACTAACACCTGAGGCTTAGCTCTTTTCCTAGCTCAGGTCCACCTTACAGACTGGGGAGGCTTTGAAAATTTGTGCCCTGGCTCAGCTGCCTCTCCTGATGAGGAGGTTCTACTTGGGAACAAAGTTGGGCATCTCAGGAAAGCTCCAGGTCACTGGGTCAGAAGTAACATAGAGCCCAGTGACCTCCCTGTAGTACACAGGACCAGTTTCTATGTGTGATCAAAAGTGCTTTCATTCTACTAGAAAATCAGAGTGTCTGTGTATGAAAATGGTGAGCAAGAAGAACAGGGTATGGGGGCAGGAGAGAGAGAGAGACAGAGAGAGAATGAATATGTGTATTCAAAAGTGCACATGACCAGCAAGGTGGAGAAAGATAAATTTATGAAAACATGTCAAGGTAAATATTTAAGAAAACTGAAAAAAAATGATAATACTCAACATTCTTAAATGTTTAGACAATGGAATATTCAAACCAAAATAACAGTTATTTGATGTTTTAACATGATACACTCCCATGTTTATTTCAAGCCAGATGCCATGCCACTGCCACATTATTCATTTTCTATTTATACTGTTTTATGAAAGTGGCCACCTCTTACCTGCAAAGGAAGGCAGTGACATTGTTAATGTGCATCACTGAGGTGTTAGTGTATAAAGCTAAAAGGCCAGAGCTGTTATGTAGCTATTGCCAAAGAATCATAATTTTCCTCCTTGACTTAGAAAGCAAAAGCAACTTAGGAGACTCAGAGGGCTTAGAACCTGGGATTCAGAAGGTGCTTCCCCAGGGTTATGAATAACTGTGGAGAGGAGATTCTTCAGTGGAGTTGCCTGTCAACTGAGTAGGGAGAGCTGAAGATGCAGGTCTGGTGAGTCATCTGTTGCCTGTGCTCAGTTAGGCTTTTACTCATGGTCCCCAGAAGTAACCCTAATAAACTTGCTGATTCACTGAGAAGGGCTTGAGTTAATCTGTATCTAGATGTTTTCTGGAGTGGACAGATACATTTGTGTTCCCAGAAAAGGATACATGATGTTTGCCCAGGGGAAATACCAGACAATGTATATCACAGACAACATGATGTAATAAATATTAGTGGTCACAGCTGTAACCTAACCTGCTTAGCACAACAACTTAATGATCTAAGAATAGGCATTTGTTAGGTTGGTAAGAAGCCTGAGGGGCATAGAGGACACATGACTTGGCTAAGGTCACAAATCTACTGGCAGAACTGTGAGAAGTTGGGCTCAGGGCCCTGTGACTGCATATTTATTATTAATGCATGCAATTTAACTAATTCTCAATAAATGGCTACTCTGATGTTACAGTCAACAAAGACCAAAAGGTTTGGAGAGCTGAGAGCACTTTAACATCCCACATGGAGATGCTTGGAGTTTGCCCTGCTGGTTTTAGGTCTTGCTTCTTGTGAGGAAACACTATACCCCTTTTCCTCTCTTTAGAAATGCTAATGTGTACCCAATATGTTGGAGGTATGTGATTGCCTTTTTGCTTTTGCTTTTACATGGGCTTACAATTAAGAGGTTGCATTGCATCTCAGAAGAGGCTTTGAACTTGCAAACAATGTTGAGACTGTAAGACTATGTGGATTTTTGAAGTAGAATTAAATATATTCTGCATTGTTGTATGGATATAATCTTATAGGATCCAGGGAGTGGAATGTGCTGGTTTAAATAAGAATGGCCCCCATAGGTCCATATATATGAATGAATAGTCATCAGGGAGTGGGACCCTTTGGTGAAGATTAGAGGGATTAGGAGGTGTGGACTTGTTGGAGGGAGTTTATCACTGGCTTAGAGCTTTCAGAAGTTGCTTTCTCAGACTGCAGATCAAAATGTAGCTCACAGCCATTGTTCAACACCATGTATGCTAGTTAACATGCTCTCCACTACAATGATAGTAGACTAAACTTCTAAATCTACAAGCCACCCTCCAATGTGCCCCGACCAGCGGGGAATAGTTATTTGTGGGTCAAGGTGGGCTACAACCTGGAAATAATGGGAGAGAAAGAAGGAATGAGACCAAGCAATGCTTGTCAAGGTCTAACTTTATTAGGCACAAAGAGGGGTTTTTAAAGCAAAGCAGGGAGGAAATGGGGAGGGGGTAGCTGTGCTGACTCTGGGGCTCTGGTATTTTCCCAGGCCAAAAATATCAGACCCTAAATGTCTGCTTATCTCAGTTCCTGGCGTCTTGGTTCATCTCAGTTCCTGTGTTGAATGGAACAGACTGCTTTTTCAGCAGTTTTCTGTTTTACCAAGATAAGGCTCAATTAGAGTTTTAAGGTATAAGTAATTCTGCAAGAGGATGTGACTCAAGGCCGGCTCCCAACATATCCCCCCTATTTAATTATTTTTTATGGAGGGTCTGTCTTAGGCTATGAGGTGAGCTCCCACAATCGGGACCCTGGGGATGGGCTTGTCACTATGTGACTAACCGGTAGGGTGCATTCACCCTCAGCACTCAAGGACATAATCAAAAATCAGGTGAGAAACTCGGGCAAGATGAGTGGCCTCCTGAGAGAAGGTCCTAAGCTACTCCCGTCGTTATGGGACCTACAGCCGAAGAGGAGGGTCTACATCTGCTTTGCGGCACCGCTATACTCCCATCATTGATGTCTCCATATTTGAGAGAACCAGGTCCTCTGTTGTTCGAGTCCTGTGAAATCAAGTCCTTGTCTAGGGGGATCAGAATTGGCATTGTCACCATCCTCAACAGGTTCCTCAGAGGAGTCCTGTTCCTTTTCCAAATGCTGATGGTAGTGTACAGACATAAGTTTTTTGAGTATGGAATCAATTTGAGTTTTGACTAATTGAGTATTCTCTGGAATGCCCAAGGCCCAAAAGTCAGCAGCAGCAACAATACCACAAATGGTCCCAGGAAAGAAGGAAGCAAGGTAGAAAGCCAAGGGGAGGTGGAAAACCAAATGTTATACCAGGACTCTGCTTGTTCCTGCTGTCGTTTACATTCCTCAAGACTTTTCTGTACTCTATCCAAGCTGTCTTCCACTAAGCCAGTCTTAGCATAAAAGCAACATTTCTCTTTTAAGGCTGCACAAAAGCCACCCTGTTGCAAGAATAATAGATCAAGCCCTCTTCTATTCTGTAACACAACTTCTGCTAAAGAAGTATGTGAATCCTTTAGATTTTTTAGTCCATATTGTAATTCTTTAATATCTTTGTCTACTGCCACTGTGAGTCAATTGAAATGGGAGTTAATCTATACCAGAGAGGCTATTCCTGTCCCTGCCCCAACAGCTCCAAGACCTAGAATAACAGCCAAGGTAATGGCAGTTACTGGTTCTCTTTTTACATGGCTGGAAGTATCTCGCATCATTAAACTGAACAACATCAATGAAAGATCAGCTTTGGACTACAAACTGCTCAGAATAATTTTGAGGTGTCCTGCTGAGATGATCCAGCCTCACAGACAGACTCCTCTAGCCAGGACTTGAGTCAAGCCCCGCACTTTTCTATTATGCTTAGACTGAACAAAAATGAAACAGCTCAACAGTTAACCAATTTTTTTTTTTTTTATTTTCAGGATCCTCTAAAGATGCTGTCACCCCCAGAGAGCAGGAAGTAACTTTAAGAACATAATACCCACATTCCTAAGAGGTAGGGTGGGTGGTTTTTTGGTCACTCATTGGGTTAGGGATATTTGTCATTGTTTAGGGGGATTGGTTACAAAATGTTGAACAAAGAGGATTAGATTCATTGTTTGGGGGATTGGTTACAAAATGTTGAACAAAGGGGATTAGATTCATGGTTTTTTCTTGAAAAAAAATACTGATATGATAGAATAAAGAGGATTATTGACTCTATTCTGAAAGGAAAAAAGGGAGGATATAGATAAGGTAAGATGAAAAGGTAGATTATTGAATCTACTTTTAAAAAGCAACTGCTAGTTTTAAATATTTTACATTGATTGGATTTTGTATATTGCTTACAATTCTGTATATTGATACAAATTTGGGATTAGGTTAAAACATACTGTACATATGTATCTAATCTTGTTCAAGGTAATGAAAATTTCTGGTTCTTGAAAGTTATTATTACCAACTATATGGGACAATAAGGAAATGTAGGTTAGTAATTAGTCAACTATTACAATCCAACTTGTACTCATATTATGCATTTTATCAAGGACAAACAGAGATATATTTTAGATAGACAGGTCATCTACAGAATATGGGATTTAAGGTGTCTTAATAATATAGATTTTTCTTCTTTTTTTTTTTTTTTTTTTTTTTTTTTTTTGACACTGAGACATAACTACTCCTGGCAGCACCAATCTACTACAGGGAAGATGATGGGCACTGAAAAAGCTCCATGTGGAGTTTACTTTCTTTGTGACAAAAATAAGTCACTAGATAAGACAGTGCCCTTGCCTCAATTGCTGACAGTGCGCTATCCTTGGACAAACAGGACATCAAAAAGAGTGACTGCAAACCTTGCCAAGACAAGGTGGGACAGTCCTTCAGAATATCCTGCTTCACAGAAATATCTGTCAGATATGCTAGACCTGTAGGCGAAAGATGGATGCCCCAATGTTGCAAAAGAACCTTGAGTGAACTGTCAAGGCAGCCAGATGTTTTTGTCATTTCTCAAATTATTTGGAAGTTGCTTGTTTGCACTTCCTGCTTAGTTAATAATATTTTTGTCTCAGATCTCTGAGGTACTTGAAAACTAGATAGTAGAGTATAGCTTTCCTTGTTTACCAGACTCAGAAAAGAAACTCACTAAAGAAATGTAGAGTGGCCACTCGGAGTTCCTGCGGGCAAGATCCCTGACCCCCAAATCCGGGCCCCTGCCAAAGAAGGAGGTCTCAGCTGGAGAGCACCAGTTTCCAGCGAGATCCCACTACCCTGCAAAACCTTCTCAAGTTCCAGCCCAGCCCTCGTCCTCTTCTGCCGGCTATTGGCCAGAGGTGAGTCTGGGCCCAATTGGGGCTGCCTGTCCCCTTCAACCTCTTTTCCTCCCTCCCCCGCCTGAACTCCCTGGATTGGCCCCTGATCCTGCTGCTCCTGTTTCCGGTCCCCATCTAGAGCGCCCTTGGAGCTCTGATACACCCCCACCCATCCCCATGGCCAGACTACCCCCCCACCCTGTGCCCTACCCCACCTACGGTCCTGCTGCTCTGGTTGAGCACTGGGACAGAGGGTGGAGCCAACAGTCCACCCTACTTCGGAGATCTCTCAGAGCAACTCCGAACAAAGGAGACCTGACTATCCACGCGGGACCACCTGTAATTTCCACCGGCTTGGTCTCTGACCCCGCCTCCATTCCTCTGCTGGAGTCCCGGGGCCCTCCCAGAGATCCGCCTATCTCTGCGGGTCCACTCGGAGTTCCTGCGGGCAAGATCCTTGACCCCCAAATCCGGGCCCCTGCCAAAGAACGAGGTCTCAGCTGGAGAGCGCCAGTTTCCAGAGAGATCCCACTACCCTGCAAAACCTTCTCAAGTTCAAGCTCAGCCCTCGTCCTCTTCTGCCAGTCATTGGCCAGAGCTATTGGCCAGAGCTATTGGCCAGAGGACCACTGTAAGTACCTGCTGGCATCTTCTTCTGGATCCTCATCCTTGACCCCATCCCTGGATCCCTGTCTGCAGAGAAACCTCCTAGAGGGCTTGGAGCACACAGAACTACAGACATTGAATCTTTGATCCACATAAGCCTATCGGGGAAGGACCATAGAGAGAGGGAAGAGACACCACCAACACCTATTGGAAGAAACTATGGGAAGAAGGCAATACAAGAGAACACCTAACAACAGAAAGACAAACATGACACCACCAGAATCTAGGGAATCTACACCAACTAGAATGGAACACAACAACAAAGCAGAGGAAGCAGAATGGTACGACTTAAAAATCACCATCATAAAAATGATAGAGGCCCTCAAAGAAGATATGAGAAAATCCCTTAAAGAAATGGAGGAAAAAACAAACAAAAAAGTGGAAGAAATGAACAAATTCCTTAAGGAAAGTACAGAAAGCCAAGAAAAAACAATTAACCAGGTGAAGGAAACGGTCCAAGACTTGAAAAACGAAATTGAGAAAATAAAGGCAACACAAATGGAAGGAAAGCTGGGAATTGAAAAGCTGGGCAAAAAATCAGAAAGCACGGACACAAGCATTACCAATAGAATTCAAGAGATGGAAGAGAGAATCTCAGGCCCAGAAGATAAACTAGAAGAAATAGATTCATCGACCAAAGAAAACCAAAAATCCAACAAATCCTTAACACACAACATCCAGGAAATGTGGGACACCATGAAAAGGCCAAACCTAAGAATATAGGCATAGAGGAAGGTGAGGAAGCCCAGCTCAAAGGTGCTGAAAACATATTCAACAAAATCATCGAGGAAAACTTTCCAAATCTGAAGAAGGACATGCCCATGAAAGTACAAGAAGCATACCGAACCCCAAATAGGCTGGACCAAAGAAAAAAGACCCCTCGACATATAATAATCAAAACACCTAGCATACAGAATAAAGAAAGAATATTAAGAGCAGCGAAGGAAAAAGGACAGGTAACATATAAAGGCAGACCTATCAAAATTACACCTGACTTCTCCATGGAAACCCTCAAGGCCAGAAGGTCCTGGATAGATGTTCTAAAAGTATTAAGAGAACATGGATGCCAGCCTAGGCTACTATATCCAGCAAAAATCTCAGTCAATATAGATGGAGAGAACAAGATATTCAATGACAAAACCAGATTTTCCCAATATGTATCTACAAATCCAGCCCTACAGAAAGTATTGGAAGGAAAATTCCAACACAAGAAAGGTAACTACGCCCACAAAAATGTAGGCAACAGATAATCCAACTACACCAGAAACCTAGGGTGAAGCAGAACAAATATTTCACAATACCACTGCCAACAACAAACCTAAACCAAACAAGCATCAACAATCAATGGACCTTACTCACCCTCAACATTAATGGTCTTAACTCACCTATAAAAAGACACAGGCTAACAGAATGGATACGAAGACAGAATCCATCCTTCTGCTGCATACAAGAAACACATGTTAGCTCCAAAGATAGACATTACCTCAGGGTAAAGGGTTGGGAAAAGATTTTCCAATCAAATGGAAATAAGAAGCAAGCAGGCGTAGCTATCCTAATATCTAACAAGTTAGACTTCAAACCAAAACTAGTCAAAAGAGGTGAAGACGGTCATTTCATATTCATCTCAGGAGAAATCCATCAACACAAAGTCTCAATTCTGAACATCTATGCCCCTAATACAAAGTCACCCACATTCGTAAAAGAAACACTACTAAAACTCAAAGCTCATATAAAACCTCACACACTTATAGTGGGAGACTTCAATACACCACTCTCAACACTAGACAGGACCACAAATCAGAAACTCAACAAAGAAACAAAAGAATTAACAGAAGTTATGTCTCAACTGGGGCTAACAGATATCTATAGAACATTCCATCCAAAGACAAAAGAATATACCTTCTTCTCTGCTCCACATGGAACCTTCTCTAAAATCGACCACATACTAGGAGACATAACAAACCTCAACAGATACAAGAGAATAGGAATAGTCCCCTGTATCTTATCGGACCTCCATGCTTTAAAATTGGAATTCAACAACAACACAAATAGCAGAAAACCTGCAAACTCATGGAAACTTAACAATGTGCAATTGCACCACTCCTGGGTCAAAGAAGAAATAAAGAAAGAAATTAAAGACTTTCTAATATTCAACGAGAATGAGGATACAACATACCTGAACTTATGGGACACCTTGAAAGCAGTGCTACGAGGGAAGTTCATTGCACTAAGTGCCCATATGAAGAAAACAGAGGATAGTCACATAAATGAATTAACAGCCCAACTGAAAACCTTAGAACAGAGAGAAGCAAATTCACCCCGCAGGAGCAGACGCCAGGAAATAATCAACTTGAGGGCTGAAATCAACAAAATCGAAACCAGGAAAACAATACAAAAAATCAATGCAACAAAGAGTTGGTTTTTTGAGAAAATCAACAAGATAGATAAACCTTTATCCAAATTAACGAAAAAGCAGAGACAGAACATGCAAATTAACAAAATCAGAAACGAAATGGGGAACATAACAACAGACACAGAGGAAATCCAGACAATTTTCAGGTCATACTTCGAAAATCTGTATTCCACAAAAATTGAAAATTCAAAGGAAATGGACAAGTTTCTGGATAACTATCACTTACCAAAATTAAATCAAGAACAGACAAACAACTTAAATAGACCTATAACCCGAAATGAAATAGAAACAGTCATCAAAAGCCTTCCAACGAAAAAAAGTCCAGGGACCGATGGATTCAGTGCAGAATTCTACCAGACAATCAAGGAAGAACTAATACCACTACTCCTCAAACTGTTCCACAAGATAGAAACAGAAGGTTTATTGCCAAACTCTTTTTATGAGGCCACAATAACTTTGGTACCCAAACCTCACAAAGACACAACTAAGAAAGAAAACTACAGACCAATATCCCTGATGAACATCGATGCAAAAATACTCAATAAAATAATGGCAAACCGAATTCAAAAATACATCAGAGAAATCATCCACCATGATCAAGTAGGCTTCATACCTGGATTGCAGGGATGGTTTAACATACGAAAATCTATCAACGTGATCCACCATATAAACAAACTGAAAAAGAAAAACCATATGATTATCTCCCTAGATGCGGAAAAAGCCTTCGATAAAATTCAACACCCTTTCATGATAAAGGTATTAGAGAGGTCAGGGATAACAGGAACATACCTAAACATAATAAGAGCAATATACAGCAAACCAACTGCCAACATCAAACTGAATGGAGAGAAACTTAAGCCAATTCCTCTAAAATCAGGAACAAGACAAGGCTGTCCTCTCTCTCCATATCTCTTCAATATCGTACTAGATGTTCTAGCTAATGCTATAAGACAACAAAAGGATATCAAGGGCATCCAAATTGGAAAGGAAGAAGTCAAACTATCTCTATTTGCAGATGATATGATAGTTTACATAAGCGACCCAATAAACTCTACCAGGGAACTCCTACAACTGATAAACACCTTCAGCAAACTAGCAGGATACAAGATAAACTCAAAAAAATCAGTAGCCCTACTTTTTTCAGACGACAAAGAGGCAGAGAAAGAAATCAGAGAAACATCACCCTTTACAATAGCCACAAGCAACATAAATATCTTGGTGTAACGCTTACCAAACAAGTAAAAGATCTATATAATAAGAACTTTGTGACTCTAAAGAAAGTAAAGAAGATACCAGAAAATGGAAAGACCTCCCATGCTCTTGGTTAGGTAGGATAAACATAGTAAAAATGGCAATCTTACCAAAAGCTATCTACAGATTCAATGCAATCCCCATTAAAATCCCACCACAATTCTTCACCGACCTTGAAAGGATAATAATCAACTTTATATGGAAAAACAAAAGACCCAGGATAGCCAAAACAACCCTATACAATAAAAGAACTTCAGGAGGCATCACCATTCCTGACTTTAAGCTCTACTACAGAGCTATAGTTCTGAAAACAGACTGGTATTGGCAGAAAAATAGACAGGTAGACCAATGGAATCGAATTGAAAATCCTGATATTAATCCACGCACCTATGAACACCTGATTTTCGACAAAACAGCTAAAATTATACAATGGGGCGAGGATATCATCTTCAACAAATGGTGCTGGCACAATTGGATGAGGGTGTGTAGAAGACTGCAGATAGAACCATGTCTGTCGCCATGCACAAAACTCAAGTCCAAATGGATCAAAGACCTCAACATCAATCCAGCCACATTGAACCTCTTAGAAGAGAAAGTAGGAGGTACCCTGGAACAAATTGGTATAGGAGACCGCTTCTTGAACATAACTCCAGGGACACAGACACTGCAAGAAACAATTAATAAATGGGACCTCTTCAAACTTAGAAGCTTCTGTAAGGCCAAGGACACAGTTGACAAGACCAAACGGCAGCCCACTGACTGGGAAAAGATTTTCACTAATCCTATATCCGACAAAGGGCTGATCTCCAAAATATACAAAGAACTCAAGAAACTAGTCAACAAAACACCAAATAACCCTATTAAAAAATGGGGTACAGAACTGAAGAAAGAGTTCTCAATGGAGGAAATCCAAAAGGCTGAAAGACACTTAAGAAAATGCTCCACATCCTTAGCTATCAGGGAAATGCAAATCAAAACAACTTTGAGATACCATCTTACCCCTGCCAGAATGGCTAAAATTAGAAACACCAGTGATGACTTATGTTGGAGAGGATGTGGAGAAAGTGGAACACTCCTCCACTGCTGGTGGGAGTGCAAACTCATACAGCCATTTTGGAGATCAGTATGGCGGTTCCTCAGGAAAATGGGAATTAGTTTACCACAGGACCCAGGCAATCACCCTCTTAGGCATATACCCAAAGGATTCACATCAATGCAACAAAGCCATCTGTTCAACTATGTTCATAGCAGCATTATTTGTAATAGCAAGAACCTGGAAGCAACCTAGATGCCCCTCAATTGAAGAATGGTTAATGAAGATGTGGCACATCTACACAATGGAATACTACTCTGCAGAAAAAAATAATGGTATCTTGAAATTCGCAGGCAAGTGGATGGCACTTGAAGAAACCATCCTGAATGAGGTAACCCAGTCACAAAAGAGAAACACAGTATGTACTCACTCATATTGGATTTTAGAACTAGAGCAAATGATCATGAGCCTATAATTCACATCACCAGAGGAACTAGGATACAAGTTGTATTCTAAGAGATTCATATAAAGTCCCTCACAGAA
Source organism: Phodopus roborovskii (assembly GCF_943737965.1). Taxonomy (NCBI): domain Eukaryota; kingdom Metazoa; phylum Chordata; class Mammalia; order Rodentia; family Cricetidae; genus Phodopus; species Phodopus roborovskii. The sequence goes on along the minus strand of NW_026126747.1, from coordinate 121,006 downwards.
CTGGGAAGGGACAAGTCCCCCAGACCTCAGGTAAAGTGTGGGAGGACAGCTAATGGAGAGAGAAGTAGGAGAAAATGAGAGGGAGGAGAGGAAGGCATGTGCGACCAGGAGGTTTGAGCCTGGTTAGGAATGGAAAATAGGAAAGAGAGAGAGAGAGACAGAGAGAGAGAACATAAAAGAGGGAGCCAATATTGGTTTGAAGATAAAGTTGAACACAAAGAAAGGTCGAGGGAACTACAAGACTGCTCCCAACTAACAATCTCAGCTCCCGTGGAAAGGCTATCATAAATGCCCTTCCCGGAGAGTGAGATCAACAACTAATTCTCCATGGAGTCCTCAACTAATGCCTGTTGAAAACAGGAGCAAACACCCATACATAAACACTGAGTCGAACTAGAACCCAGAAGCAGATGGAGAGGACAAGACCATGCGGTAGAAGTACATAGAGACAGCTTACCTAAACAAGGAGGAGCTAAGGGCCACTAGACTGATAGCTGGGAAGCCAACAGGGGACTGACTCGGACCCCCCTGAACATGGGTCTCAGCCAGAAGGTCTGAGCAGTCTAAGAGACCTCAGACAGTGGAGCCAGGATGTATCCCTGGTGCACAAAAGGACTTTGCAAACATATCCCCCATGGAGGGATAACTGCCTTATTCTAGAGATAGGAGAGAAGCCCTAGTCCCTACTTCATAGGACCTGTCAGATCTACATGACCCCAACTGGATGGCATTCCCCTACATATGGTATTGTGGTGGGTGGTTGGGAGGGGAGGGTGTTTAGAGTGCATGGGACAGGGCAGAGAGGGCAAAAGGGAGGGAAGGAGGGAGGGAGGGCTGGAGGGGAGGGAGGGAGGGAGGGAGAGGGAACTGGGATCGACATGTAAAATAATAAATTAAAAAAAAAAAAAACGAAAACTTTGTACTCCAAAATTTAAGTTGAAGAACAAGTTACTGGGGAAAAGTATTTCTATTTTTGTTTCCACAGAAAATGAAAAGATGTGGATTCCTTCCAGACTAATGTGGTTTGATCACGCCAGACCGCCTGAAACAGAGTACAAGCTGATCCTACATTCCAAACAGCTGGACAAAACAGCCCTACAGACTACAGCTAGGATATCTGAATATTCTTCGAATCCCCCCAAGACAGTGCCCCTTACCAGCAGGAAGTAGTTTGGAAAGAACGACGACCAAATTCCCAAGTATTGTGTATAAATGTTTGTTTTCATTTAATTGGACTTTGTTATATAAAATTAAATAAAAATAAATAAATAAAATAAAAAAAAGAAATGTAGAGTGTATAAGTTTGAGAGACAAAACAGATATTTTTAAGTTGGTAATGCAAATTAGGATAGAAAAAGTAATTTAGGTACAAGACTTTCAACTCACCAGGGTAGAATAGATAATGAAGTATTTTCTCTCAATTTGTCAAATGCAAATGGACTAGATATTGTTGATAAACTTATTGACTGTATATATTGTTTATACTTACTGTATTTAGTTTTTCTTATGTTAGTTGTAGCCTTTTTATATTAGACAAAAGGGGGAATTGTGATATATTATTTATGATTTATTAAAGCTTGCCTGAGTGTACAGAAAGCACTAGTTGGCTATAGAAGCCAGGTGGTGGTTCACACCTTTAATCTTACCACTTGACAGCCAGAGGTAGACAGATGTCTGTTAGTTCAAGGCTACACTGAGCTACACAAAACTAATCCAGCCCTAGAGAGAAACAGCTCACACAAAGATGATCTTAGTAGTTGGGATCACATGCATTTAATCCCAGCACTATCGAGGTATAAAAAGCAAAGGGTCTCATGTGGAGATTCATTCTCCAGTCATGCTGAGGATAGGCAGTAGTCGGAGGCTTGGTGGAGAGCTTGTGAGACACAATCAGCCCTTTTAGCCTGAGGTAGAGGTAAGAGCTAGTGTCTTGGTTGCTTTGCTTTTCTGATATTCGGCTTCAAGCTTGAACCCCAGTATCTGTCTCTGGGTTTTTACTTTTTGTGTTACACACAGTGACACACCTTCCCCAAACAGTCCCCACACCTAGGGCCCTAGCATTCAAACCTGAGCCTATGGCAGCCATTTCTCATCCAAACTACCACACCAAGTAAAAAAGTCAAGAGTTGCCTGCAAAGGAGCCCACCTGGTGCAGTGCAAAGTGGGCTGATGAGGTTGGATACCAGAAAGAAGTTTGCTATAGTCTTAGATTCTATACCTTGAAGAAATGATTCTTTAAAGGAGGGATTATTTACTGAGTTTTGATATAGGATCACGGATTATCTATGACTACATGAAAGCACTATGGAAACAATGCTGTCCCCAGACAAATACCTAACACTTTCATGAGTCTAGATTTTGGTCACTCTCTTCCCCATAAATGAGGGACAGAACAGGTCCAAGAATCTGCTGCTCGGAAGGAGGTCCTGATGCTGACTGTGTAGGTCCTACTAGTTCGAATGAGAATGTCCCCCACAGGCTCAGATGTTTGAACATTTGTTTCCTAGTTGGTAGCACTGTTTGAGGGAGGTTTAGGGGGTGTGGCCATGCTGGAGGAAGTATATCATTGGGGTGGGCTTTTGAGAGTAAAAATGCTTTGCTTATTTCCAGTTTTCTCTCTTTGCTTCATGCTTGTGGTTCAAGATATGAGCTCTTAGCTTCCCAGCTAAAGACTTTAGCACCAATCCCATTTTCACTCCCCATTCCCTGTGTGTAGAATTGATACCAGACAGGATAGTTTTGCTTGACTGTGCTCTCTACATACAGGGCCTCATACTACAAACGTCCTACTCCAACTGATTTTCTTCCTTCAACAATAGGAATGTTTTTTGTTTTAGTCATGAATGTTTTGTTCATTTTACTGTAATATTAGAGAAAAAAACCCATAACAGTCAAGACCATGACTTCATGAGTATTATCTATAAGATTACATCCTTTTAGTAAGATTCAAGCAATTAATGCAGGTGGCAAAGGCATACGGCTCCCTCCCTCTAAAAATTTCCAGTGAAGTTGTAATATGAGTGGTTGAAGCTCAAGATATACTATTTTAAAAACAGATATGCCTAAAAACTGTCCTGGGTTTGGAAAGGAGCTGCACTGGTGTGGTCTTTTACAGCCCCAAGCACTCTGTCATAGTTTTTTCTTGGCTCAAGGAAAAGGGGCTGGAACCCTGCTTCTTGCCGCTTGCCCCAGGCCACTTCCAGACAGCCAGCTTGGTGGCTCCTGGCCTCTCTGGTCTCTGGTTCTTGTTGGAGCCTGCTTGCCTAGGTCTGGCTCCTCTCCCAGAATTCCTATGCAGCCCGGATTTGTCCTTGCAGCACAGCTTGGATAAAACTGTCCAGTAGTCTCTGCCCTCACCTCTGCTTATCCTTGGGAGGTTGACTGCCTTCCTGGCCCATTCAGTAGCATTCTTTGTATCAATGCTGTTTGACACATACTTCTAACTCTGATACTATGGGCTGCTGCCATGAGACAGAAGTTGAAGTAACAAGGTGCTCATTTCAGAGACTTGTGTATCTGCTTGTGATTACTGTCTTCAAGAGAAGAATAACCTGGCTGGATCTAGGGAGGGGATGAGACCTGTGGAGCTGCCCCAGGCAAACTGTCTACACCAGGACTTTAAAGTTATGAAGAATGGTTCATTAATGTTCTTTGACATTACTGAGCTTTGGGTGTTTGGTTGCATAGCGATAGCTGACTGATACATGGACACAAAGCAGCACCCAGATCCCACCCTGTATTTGACCTAGACCTAGAATGGAATTACTGTGTCTGAATTTTCATTAGCATGCTCATTGTCAGGCCAGTAATATCACGGGGGGGGAGTAGGGGGGGGCAAATGGACTTTAGGGAGCAATCTACAGCTCTCATCCACAACTCCATGATCTCCCTCCTACTTTGCAGAGCTGGGGGTGGACGAGTCAGGATGAGATTTAGAGATTTCCGCCATCCTAGGGACAGTGGGCGGTGCCAGGCCACATGCCCCTGCTAATGGCACAGCATTGGAATTTTCACGTCTCTGGAACTCTAGGCCCCTCTGTGTGTCACAGACACCAGTGCTTCCCACATTCCTTCCAACTGCCCTGACGCTTTCTGACAGCCATTTGGAGCTCTTCTTCTTTCAAGCTCACCTAACTTTCTTTCCAGGAAGTGATGGTCTGGAGGGGGCTCCAGTATGTGCCTTGGTGAGCTGACACTTGGCACTGCTAGTGCTTCTCATATGTATGAGGTGAGGTTTCTAACTTTAGCCGCCGAATAAGATTCTCTGGAAAATAATGGGACAGATGGGTCCTATACAGACACATGGAAATGGATACAGAACCAGGGGTACACAATGGGAACTGGCTCAGGCAGTTGAGGTTACAGTTTTTTTTAGAAATGTCTCCCACAGGTTCATGTCTTCATAGTTTGGACCCCAGTTGGTAGCTGTATTTTGAAGGCCCTGAATTTTTTGGAGGTGGAGTCTGGTTGGTGGAACATGTCACTAGGAGTTGAAGGTGATACCTACCCCCAACCCTGACTGGAGCCTCAGCTTCTTTTTCTATCAGGATGGAGTAGCCTCATGCATCCACACCGTGAATTGCCTCTGTGTAGTCCTCGTAAGGATGGACTGAGAAACCCCTGAAACTGGGAGCACAAATCAACCCTTTCTTCCTAAGGCTACAAGGTAACTTATAAAGTCATGGAGGCTGAAAAGTCTCCAAATGTGACACCTCAGCCTGAGAACCAGGCAGGTGATTCAGCATGAGTCAGGAGCTCCACTGTCCAAGGGCAAGAGAAGGCAGTGTCTGGGCCTCAGAAGAGACTAAACTGATCCTTCTACTTGGAGATGGGGATCAATGTGCTGTGTCAGCTAGACTGCATTTGGGGTCCTCATTTTTAAAATGAGTGCTAGGAACTGAATTTGGGTCCCCTGGTATTACTCTGAACCACTGAGCCATCTCCTCAGCCCCATTTTTATTTTTAATTATGTGCACATTTATGAAATGTATGTGTGTTCTGTGTGGGGGTTATGTGCATATGAGTGTAGGTACCCTAGAGGCCAGAAGAGCTGGAGGATCCAGAGTGTGTACTAGAAGCTGAGATCCAGTCATCAGAAAGAACAGCAAGTGTGCTTAACCTTGGAAACATCTCCTTAGCCTCCAGGGATTCCTGTTATGGAATGAATGTTTGAGGAAGTTTCCAGAGAGGCATAACGTGACATCTGTTCAAGTGTGGTTGGTGGGGCTGAAGAGATGGTTCAGTGGTTCAGAGCACTGGCCATTCTTCCAGAGGACCCAGGTTCAATCCCCACCACCCACATGACAGCTCACAACAGTCTGTAACTCCAGTTTCAGGGGATTTGACACCCTCACACAGATAGATATACATGCAGGCAAAACCGCAATGCCCATGAAAATAAAAATAAATACGTGTAGTTGACGCATTCTCTGGATAGGGGTTCTAGACCGACTGAAAAGGAGAAGCTGTGAAGCCGGTCCAGAGGCAGAATTCCTTTTGTCTGTTTCCTGGCCTGTGGGGATGATGCTGCTGTGCCATGCTCCTTCCGCTATGAACTCTGTCATGCCTTCCACACCAAGAAGAGCTGTCTAAAACACAGCTAATGCCTTCTACCTCTGGACCAGTGGTTGGATTCCTTATGGAAGCATTGGGAGAACAAGGGAGAACTTTCTTGGAAGAGAGCTGTATTTGTGTAGTGTGGCACGCCCTCTCTAAAGCCAACCACTTCAGATACCAGTCCATTGCCTTTAGACTGGAGCTAGGGCTGAGTCAGCCTGCTGTAATTCAAGCTCTGTGTGATCTGGGGCTGACCGCATCCAAGAGGAGAGGGCGGTGGGCAACTGCCCACAGCCATTTCAGGGTGGAGTTGAACCAGTGACACTGTGACTGACATGGCAAAAACAACTTAAGGAAGGGAGCATTTGTTTTGCCACACCATCTTTAATTTATGTGGCCTTGGTAAGCTGTTTGCACATGTTGAGGCTGACTCTAAGAGAAAGACAGACTCACCTTATCTCAGATTCAAACAGGTTTACCCCACTTGTCCTAGGAGACACTTTCCCAAGGCAGGCCAGTCTCATGCTTTAGTGACAGGGAGAAAGGAGAACACACAGCTATATTGCACCCTTGAGAACAGCTAGAAGGTTATTCTAAGTGTTATTACTTTTATTTCTCCTGTGATATAAAATGCCTGCGGTTGGAATGAGGAGTTGGGAGGCTCATCAGTGGAGAAAAAGATCCAATGCCCTCTTCTGGCTGCCTCAGGCTACTGCACACACATGATGCAAATAAACTCAGGCAAACACATATACACAGAAATAAAATGAATAAATGAAATACAATTTTAAAAAGAAAGGTGTCAATTCTTTTAAGGAGTACGGTCAGAAACATTTCTAAGACATTCTATTGGTCAAAGGCAGTTTAAAGTGGGGCAGGGCATTACACCTCTTCATGGGAGGGACTCCATGCACAGGCTGCTGTTGTTGGAACCATTGGAGACACCTGCCACACTCTACAAGAGTGTTACTTCATGGCAGTATGAGTTTTCTTTCTTTTTCCTTTGTTCACTGACGTAGACACAAAATGATTCTGAAACTGTTCCTAGTGCAATAGATAGTCAATGAATACATGGGGGTAAGAATAATGTTTCCAACATTCAGTCCATATTCGGACCTTCTCGTGGACCCCCTAGGATGAGCAGCGTTTGTAGGGGAAGGTGGGATGTGATGGCTCTGCTTCCCGGCCTGTGGTATAAGTCTATCTCACCTCTCCTCACATGCAAGGAACACAAGGAGATCACAGTGAAGAAGGAAAAGACAGACTTCACGGGTTCTCAGCCAGACTCTAGCCAGTGGGAATCGCTGTTTCTCCACCTGTAAATTATGTGTGTCTCATGAGGTACCTGAGCTTCTCAGTTGTGCATTTTTACAGATGTGCTAATTGCACTTTTGTTCCTTCATTTCTGCAGGGCACTCTGTTGTTAGACTCTCCTAGGTTCTGGGCTGCAGAGGAAAGAAAGTATGGTTAGTTCTTTGAGAGACACACAAATAAGCAGGCCCTCTTAATCCATTTTCTGTTGCTGTAACCTGATTCTTGACACTTTTTCAGAAAAGAGATTTCCATGGCTCATAGCCTCGGTGTCTGGGAAATCCAAGTTTGGTCGCACCTGGTTGCTTCTGCTGAGGGCTTTGCTTCAGGCAGGGCTAGTGGGTCTGTGGGGAACCTAATGCCAGTCTAACGGATGCAGTACCGCTAGAGGGCGCTCTCCTTCCTAGTGAGCCTCCGTGACCCACCAGCCTTCCTTCTGTTAGGGCCTATTTCCCAACTAGGCTGTGCTACATTTTTAAGCCTCCACATCAGTTGTGATGAAGATGAACCAAATACAAGCCACAGCAACAGGTGCATTCCCCAGCATATTAGAAGAGGGCAGATCACACCATCTTTCGCACCAGACGAGTTCAATAGACTTCCCTGACAGTTCTGGCCCTGACTGAAGAAGAATTCACCTGCATAAGGTTAGAATCCTGCTAGGTTTCAACCTTGGAACAAAAGGCTGAGGTGCCTCCTTAACATATCACAGCGGACCTGGCTGCCAGGTTCTCCCAGCATCCCTCTGTCCCTACCTGTTTCAGGGCTCTTCTGGCTGGAATATGGCCCCCTATCCTGAACTCTCCAGACCAGGGGGCTACACTGCCCTTCCTTACATAGTCCAGCCATTTTGGTTGCCCACTCTCTTTGTACCTTTGGCCTCCAGGCTGCTGCACCTGGTTCCTGTCTCTCCCCTCCCTTCTCCCCAACATGGATTAGGGGCATGACCATGTCCCTGTCCCTGCCTCTGGCTATGCTCTCCCATGTATCTACAATAAACCTCCTCCATCACATCAGCCATGTTCCCTTCCTTTCCTTTGTTATTCCTTTTTTCATCCATTTGTTGTGTTAAATAGGCACCTCAGTCATTTGTCCCCCGGTTGAAACCCAACAACACCAAAGTCCCCACAGCTATGATCCTGGTTTAATTGGGATGGAATATGGCTGTGTTGACCTATTTTAGAAGCTTTCAGGCAATTTCATGTGCTTCATAAGTCCCTGCTTTGGATTTCCAGTCACTGCTAGAACTCCTGGTCTCCCCTTGACTCCATTCCATCATGCAAACGAATGTTTGATTTCTGCTTCAAAAGGCTCTTCTCCTACAAAGTCTAGGGAAGTCCCTTGCTTGAGAAGGAGACAGTTAGCCTTCATGTCTTCCCAGCATGTGAGGACTTTTCTCTACCCTGCCCCTTACTGGAAAATAGGACTAAGCAGACTGTGCAGCCTGGGAGGACACTGCCAGCCCTGGGCAGAAGACAACAACTCCCAGTTTGCTCATCGCCAGCCTTGTGAGGGCTAGACCACCCAAGACTGTGGTGTAGATTTGTCGTTACCACCACCCCTCCTGCAGCTGCCCCCCCCTCCAAAGCAATACCTGACCCAAAGGGCGGGGACGTGGGAGGAAGTACAAACTCAAAGCTCAAACGAGAGCTCATCATCGAGTAAGGAAGAGAATGGTGTCCAGAAATGGGGAATTCTATGGGGATTCCTGGTGGTCCCTGCAGAGGGACAGTGAGTGACTTTTGTTGTTTTTATTGTCAATACAGCCAAGAGTGGCCAGAGGAGTGTCAGATTGCCCTGTGGCTATGTCTGTGGGGAACTGTCTTGGTTGTCTCATGATGGGGGAAGACCTAGCTCTCTGTGGGTTTACCATCACCTCTGGATAGGTTATCCTGGCTTGTGACAGTAGGGCTGAGCAATAGGCAGAGAGACAGAGACAGACAGAGATACAGAGAGGCAGAGTCAGACAGACAGACAGACACACACACACACACACACACACACACACACACACACACGAGCATCATTCTTCCAGGTTCCCTCCCTGAGTTCCTGCCCTGACTTCCCTCAGTGACTGATATCACCTGGAAGTGTAAACTGAAATAGACCCTTTACTTTTGGTCCTGAGACCAAAGGAAGCTGAGAAGGTAAACTGAAAACAGGAAGCCTTCTCTCCATTTGAAATGCAGCCAAGCCCAGCCTGGAGGTAACCCTGGAGGCAAATGGAGAGGAAGGGAGCCAGTGACAGCCCCACCCTGAAGTGGATGGGAGGAGTCAAGAGTAACACACCTTGAGGGCCCAACCTTCATTTCATCAAGTCCCACAGTCCCTCTCCCAACCCAAACTGCACCAGCAGCAGGGGACAAAGTGCTCAGCCTGTGGGGGGGGGGGGGACCATTCTAGATTCAAACCACAGCACAGCACAAACAAAAAAGTAATATGAGAGGAAATGAATGAAAATGAATACAAACACAGTCAGTGAATTCAGAGAAGGAAATGTGCTGAGATGTGCAGGTGTCCTGGAGGTTCAAGTGGAACAAAGCCTCACCAGAGAACAAGAGAGATACAGAGGGCAAATCCTAACACCCAAAGCAGAGGGGCATTAGAGAAAGAGAAAGGGGGAAATATCTATAAAGGGAAAACAAGAGTTGAAAAATTAATTAAAGAGCATTTTCTGAACTTCAGAAAGACTTGATTAAAGGGGCTGATAAAGTTCCAGGAAGGATTAATTAAAGAAAGGCATATACTTAGACAGACCCTGGTGTAATTCCAGAATTATAAACTCCCAGGTAAAAGGGGCTACTTACAAAGGAGAGGAAAATTGGTTACTGGTCTAATGTGGTGGCACACATCTGTAATCCTAGTAGTCAGGGAGCTGAGGCAGGGGAATTGTGAATTTGAAGCCAGTGTGGGAAGTTAGTGGGATCTTGTTTAGAGAAGAAAAGGGAAAGAAAGAGGAGAAAAGGAAAAAAACAAGACAAGGCAGAGGGAAAAACATCAGGTTAGTTATTGAGTTTTTCATCTGCTTCTCTGAAAGGTGGAATAACAGGATGGAGAACAGACTCCTGGGTGACAAGGACAGCGGCCCAAGATTCCTTACATATCAGGGAAATGGATTGTGAGATGTGCCGGCCAGTTTTACATCACGTTGACACAAGCCAGAACCATTGGGGAAGAGGGGACCCTGAACTGAGAAAATGCCCCCATTGGGCTGTCCCGCAGGCAAGCCTATGCTGCATTTCCTTATTGATGATTGATGTGTGAGAGATCAGCCCATTGGTGGTGGTGTCATCCCTGACCAGGTGTCTAGGGTGCTATAAGAAGACGTGATGGCTACGAAAACCCCATTTTATGCCAGGCACTCATTCTACATTTCTAGAAGATAAGTTCTAGGCAATTCTGACTCCTTGCCCCCCTTGTCCCCTCCCTGGAATGATGTAACTGCTGTGAGATAATTAACTGCCTGCTCTGGGTTTTATAAATGCATTTATCGCTGTGTACCAGGGAGAGAGACAGTTACTCGCTAGCTGGGGGGGGGGGGGAGTAAAGCAGTTTTTCATACAGCTGCAAATTCCACAGAGATGAGGTAATCATGGTCTCCACCTTAAAAAACCCTTCTCTTAGCCCCTTCCGGGTGGCACACCTTTGATTCAACTGCAAGACTGTTGTCCTGTTAGCAGTATTAGTAGATTCATCTAGTTATAATTTGGAGTGAGTTTGTGGTATATTCCCAGTGGTTTCGAACTCTGTTTCCTAGACTGTGATGTGGAAGTAGAAGATGAAATAAATGCTTTCCTCCCCAAGTTGCTTTTGACCATGATGGTTTTTTTGTTGTTGTTGTTTTGTTTTGTTTTGTTTGTTTGTTTTGATTTTTCCCCACAGCAAAAGTAACCGAACTGACACAAGAGAATTCAAAGCTGTCTGAAGACAAAGCTGGAGATGTGCTCATCCCCAAAGAGGTGAACTGGCACTCAGTGAGAGAGAGCAGACCCTGACCTGGGATGGAGGGAGCATCAGGAAGGGAAAGGAAGAAAGCAAGAGAGATAATGGCTTCGAAAGGTAAGAGAAGCAGCCTGAAAGCAGCACACTGTGGGTGGAGATCGATACGTCCGGTTTGACAAATAGCTCCTCAGACACTTAGATGATCTCTTCAAGAAGTGGATCTTGGGACCAGAGAGCTGGCTCAGCAATTAAGGGTACTTACTGTCCTTGCAGAGAACCTGAGTTTGATTCCCAGCCACCACATGGCAGCTCATAACTGTAATTCCAGTTCCAGGGGATCTGGTGCCCTCTTCTGGCCTTCATGGACAGTGCACACACATGGTGTGTATACATACATGGAGCCAAAGTGCTCATACATGAAACATAATGTTTTAAATTAAACTATTATGTTGGGTTAAAAACATTTCCCACAATATTTGGTTTCATTTCTCACCGTGCAGTGCTAATAAATCTTTTATTTACATTATGTATGAAACTCTGTAAGTGGATTCACTTCAAGGAATCTTAGCTTAGTCTCCCTGTACAACCTAGGATAAAGGCAGTGTCCTTTACCTCTAGACCCTGCTGGATAAAGATGTAGGAGATTTGAATAATGCAGTTAGGACCTTAATTTAGGAGTTGAGTTTAATTGAGGGTAAGTGATTAACATTAATTAGGATTGTAAATTTTATTCTATACTAGAGAACTGGCATTTCCACTGTATCTCTTTCTGTCTCCCTGCACATCTGTAAACATCAAAGAGGTTATTGTCTGCAAGCACAGTCCTAGGCAGTGAGAATGAAAGCCACACTCTCTGATCATTTTCCAGTTAAACCAGAAAGAGATGATTTAAAAATGACTCCTCATGTACAGTCACTGTGGAAAACAATATGGTAGTTCCTCAGAAAACAGGGAAATTATTTATCTCAAGATCCCTCTATACCCTATTGGGCATATACCAAAAAGATTCCCCATCCTACCAGAAGGACATTTGTTCAATATGTTCATGGCAGCTTTATTCATAATAGCCAGAACCTGGAAACAACCTAGCTGTCCCTCAACTGAAGAATGGATAAACAAAATACGGTGCATTTACACAATGGAGTATTACTTAGCTATTTTTTAAAATGCCATCATGACATTTGCAGGCAAATGAATGGAATTAGGGAAAAAAAAAACATCCTGAGTGAGGTAACCCAGACCCAAAAAGGCAAACATGCTATGTATTCACTCATAAGTGGATATTAGCTGTAAAGGATAACCATGCTACAATCCACAGACCCAGACAGGCCAGATAATAAGGAGGGCCCAAGGGGGGAGACACATGGTTCTCCTTGGGAAGGGGAAATAGATTTTGTGGGTGGACTGGGGACAGGTAGGGATAGGAACAGGAAGGGTTAGGTGGGGGGTGGAAGGGATGAAGGGAGAGAGTACTGGGAGAGATGGCTGGAATTGGTTTGTGTGTGTGTGTGTGTGTGTGTGTGTGTGTGTGTGTGTGTGTGTGTGTGCAGTGGAAACTCCCTGGAGTCTATGAAGGTGATCCTAGTGAGGGCTCCTAGTAATGGAGGATAGGAATCTTGAACTGTTTATCTTCTGTAACCAGGCAACTTCCAGTGGCGAGACTGGGAAATCAACCTGGCCACAGAACCTCAGATTTATAATCTGCTCTGCCTGGGGCAATGGTGGTGCACAATTTGTGGGAGTGATCCAATTTGAGGTCCATGCCAGCAATGAGAGGGAGCCTGTGATACTGCCTCGATGAACAGGAACTGGAGGCGGATAGTCTAGAGACCTAGGATAGAACCATACACTACTGGCAAAAATAAATGAATAAATAAAAAATTAAAAAAATCAGTGAACTGACTCCTAATGATGTTCTGCTATATATAGATTGGTGCCTAGAGAGGCTGCCTCCTGTAGCTGATGGGAGCAGATGGAGAGACCCACCGCCAAACATTAGGCAGAGAGAGAGAGAGAGAGGAGAGAGAGAGGGCAGAGCCCAGTAGGAGGTCTTCGCTGTGCTCCTCCCCTCGGAGCTTGGGGAACCCTGTGGAGGAGGGAAAGGAGGAATTGTGGCAGCCAGAGGGGTTGAGGACACCTGGAGAGCACAACCTGTTGCATCAAGTAACCAGGGCTCATGGGGACTCACAGAGACTGAAGCAGCAATCCCGAGCCTGCATGGTCTGTGCTAGGCCCTCTGCATACATGCTATGGTGTTTTGGGGTGGCCGTGACTCTTCTGCCTGCTCTTGGGACCCTTTTCCTCCTCCTGGGTTACCTCACCCAGCACTGACGTGAGGGCTTGTGTCTGATCTTACTGTATCTTGCTGTGCTGCGTTTGGTTGATGTCCTGGGGCCACCTGCTCTCTTCTGGGGGGGAGACAGGTGGGGAGGGACCTGCAGGGGATGGGAGGGGAGAAAGTGGAGAGGGAGAAGCTGTGGTCGGGATATGTTATATGAGAGAAGAACAAATAAAACATTTTAAAAATGGCCCTTCCCTGAATGAAGAACAAACTTGTGACTGTTAAAAATTAAGCAGCTTCCTTAATATCTGGGTCACAAGGATTAATAACAACATTTACCACAAAACAAAACAAAACAAAAAACCTAAGGATGCAGGCAAAGTTTCAGTCAGAGGAAAATTTACAATAAAAAATACAAATAGAAAAATTATTTCACTTTTTTAGAGAGGATCTTACTATGTATCCCAGACTGGCTTATGATTTTTTTTTCTTTTTCCTTTTTCATTTTATATATCTGCATGTGTATTAGTGTTTTGCCTATATGTATGTCTGTGCACCACATATGTACCTGGTGCCTGTGAAGGACAGAAGAGGGTGCTGCATCCCTTGGGACTGGAATTATAGACAGTTGTGAACCTCGATGTAGGAACTGGGAATTGAACCCAGTCCTCTGCAAGAACAACCAGTGCTATTAACTGGTGAGATGTCTCTCCAGCCCCCAAGTTTCTCTCTCTCCCTCCCTCTCTCTTTCATATTTTTATTTGTATGTTATTTTACCTGTATGTATGTTGTTTTACCTGCATGCTTGTTTGTGCACCATATGTGTGCATTGCCACTGGAGTCCGGAAGAGGGCATCAGATTTCCTGAAACTAGGGTTGCAGATGGTTGTGTCACTATGTGGGTGCTGGGAATGGAACTCAGGTCTCTTAGAAGAGTAGCCAGTGCTCTTAGCCCCTGAGGCATCTCTCCATATCTGATTTCTAACTCTTGATCCATCTGCCTCAGCCTTCTGAGGCATGGACCACCAAATTAGCTCTGCTGAAGACATAGATGAGATTAAAGAAAGAAGAGTAGAAAAAGATACACACAAAGCAACAGTAGGAACAAATTAATAAGTACAAAAACTTTCAGACTTAGAAAATGAAAACAATATAAAGACAAATGAATACATATGTGTATTGTGTGTGTGTGTGTGTGTGTGTGTGTGTGTGTGTGTTCTGTGAGACAGTTCAGTGGGTAAGAACCCTCACCACAGGCCTGAAAACTGAGTTGGATCCTGGGACTCACATTCAGGTGGATGAAGAGAACCAGCTCCACAAAAATAATGTTTCCTGACCGCTACTAACCAGCTATAGCACACATGCGTGCGCATACACCCAATCATTTACAGCAGCAAATTTACAGTCAGGAATGAAAGGAATCAGTTTAGGAGGGCTGACAACTGTATCAGAGCTGACCAACAAACAACCAGAGAAAAGCCAGAATGACCGTCCACAGACATGACATATTTTGTAAGTGACTCCTTAATCTTTGCATAAAGTCTGAAAGTGGTCTCCTTTCAAATGCTGAGTCTTTACAGTTAATATTATTCTTTAATTTTAAGAAGGATTTATTACTTTTTATTTTGAGTGTATGAAATTTTTGCCTCCAAGTATGTCTGGTGTTAGTGGAAGCCAGAAGAGGACATCAGATCTTCTGTAACAAATAGTTGTTAACTGTGATGTGGGTGCTGGGAACTGAACCTTGCTCCTCTGAAAGGGCAGCCAATGCATTTAACCACCATTGCTCTGGCCCCCTAATATTATCTAATATTATTCTTTATTGAGTTCTGGATTTTGTGGCCATTGTGTAGGGATTACCCCCCCCCCTTCCCATTTCCATCCCAGATCATTTATTGTGGGCATTAAGAAAAAGCCATTCATCTTGACCTACTCATTTGGGATAAAAAAAAAAAATCTTATCAAATCATCTTTAAACTTAAAACCATAAACAAAACAAAACAAAACCCTTTAGCACCTGCATGCAAACATAATTCTCCATGGCTCCACTGACAAGCAAAGACCATGTGGAACTCACAGCCAGCAAGGACAGAACCTCAGTCCTACGAAGATATGAATGAATTTGGAGGCAAAGTTCCCCTCCCCCACCACCCTTGCCAGCACGTTCAGATAGGAGCCAAGAACTTGACTTCATTCGGCCCTTTTAAAATACTAAGTAAGCAAGCCAGTTGATTTATACCACATCCAGAATCCTGACTATGGAATCATGATGCAGGTAGACATCATCCTAGGCACTGAGTCCATGCTAGTTTTTTATGGTGGGGAAAGAAAACTAATAAATGCCCAGAAAAATAGACTCGGGTACCAGGGGGCTGGACAGAAGTCTCGGCTGTTAGGAGCACTTGCTGTTCTTGCAGAGGACACAGGTTTGATTCTCAGCACCAACATGGCAGCTCACAGCTAGGTTCCCTTGGACTCTGCAGGCACGCGCGCACACACACACACACACACACACACACACACACACACACACACACACACACACAGTAAGACAGAGATATGATAAAGGCAGTGTTGTCCTGGGACGGAACCCTGATTAACGTGTAAGATTTTGAAGATGTGGTGAGTCTTCAAGTCACACTCTTTCTTTATAGGTACAGCGGCCCTGTTAGTGTCCATAAACATTTCTGCCTAACTGAGATCCAGGGAGACCCAGGTGGTAAGGGGATCCAGAACAGAAATCTGGACAGCAGCAGAGCTACCATGGTCCCAACATTATCTCCCCAAATTCATTCTTGGCATTGGGGTGTGGCTCATGAGTAGGTTCTTGCCTAGAATCCCTCAGTGAGAGGCTGGGAGTGTGGCTCAGTAGCTGGCAGAGCATGCACAAACCCAGGGGTAATAACTAGCACCAAAAAAGGAAAGTTTTACTTTCTTATTTCTCTGCATCATTCGGTATCCCCTTGGCATTTGTGAGGAGTTGGTTCCATGACTACCCTGAAATGCCGAAATCCCTTCTATAACCACCCCCAAACCCTTGCACGTAATGGTTTGGCGTTTGTATGTAACCTTTGTGCACACTCCCATGTTCTTTAAGCCCCTCTAGGTGACTTCTGTTGCCTAGTGCAATGTAAATGGCTGCTTAATACATTGCTTAGGGAACAATACAGAGGCAGTTTTGGGGGAGAACATTTTTCTTCTTCCTTTTTTTTTTTTTTAATTCGAGATAGGGTTTCTCTGTATTGTTTCGGAGGTCATCCTGGAACTGGCTCTGTAGACCAGGCTGGCCTCGAACTCACAGAGATCCACCTGCTTCTGCCTCCTCAGTGCTGGGATTAAAAGCTCCAGGCTGGGGGGGGAGAATATTTTTCATCCGCCGAATCCAGGGATGATTCCACATATACTCAGGGCCAGTATTTTGTTTTTATTTCAATTATCCCTTCCTTTTCTAAGGGCCACCGGGGACTTTGTAATATGCACACAGAATAGTGCAAAACTTGTACAATAGGCTCCCCAGTTACAGCCAGAGAAGCCCCAACTTCTGGCCCAAAGTGTTGACCTAGGCTGTGTTGGCCCAAGCCAGTGGGCTGCGGAGTAGCGATTGGTTCAGGCCTGATGGGTCTTTAGCCCAGTTTCCCCCTTGCATGGGGCTTTGAGGGTTGGGCACACTGCACTCTTGGCTAGGTGGGCTTTTTATGGCATGGCCAGAAGAGGTCTTAGTAGGGCGAGGCTCTTTATTTTTAGCCCCTTAAAGACTATAGCTGTGGCATTATCTCCAATGTCACTGACTAACAGGTCCAAGTCCACTTTTTTTTCCCTTCTGTGCCCCTTTCTCCTTCTCTGACTCCCCCCACACACACACACTCTACCCCCTTGTGCTTTCAGTTCCACCTTGCTTGCTTCCCCTTCTTTCTCTGTGGAACAGAGTCCAGGGCGCGCTCGGCTCGTAACTCTCCATCAGCTCTTCTGGAGCAGAGGATCCGGCTCTGCACTGATGCTGTTTGGCTCAGGGTGGCCAAAGGTTTGATCTCCAGGGGGTCCCAGTGAGCCTGGTTTAGCCTTTCTGCAGCTCCTTACTTCCCCCACCCCTCGCTCAGTGTTCAGAAGCGCTCTGGGACCTACGTGCCTCCGGTCCCATTTATCACAGCGCTGTGGGCCTGGCCTAGGCTGTTTTAAGTGTAAAAGCCCAGCTGGGCGGTTGAACGGCAGACCTCAGTCCCTGTCTCACCTTGTGCCACCATTGGAAGTCGAACGAGGTGGCGCCGGGCGTTCTATAACCCGCCAGGGTAGGGCAATCCAGCCTGTTTTGCAGCCCGGGGCTAGCCAGCGCTGAGTCCCCGCAGGGGCTGATTGCTCCTCGGGCTCCCTAGCAGCAGCCCAAGCCAATCAGCGCGCACGCGCCGGGAATAGCAGGCGGCAGCCGCAGAGGGGGGCAGGGTGAGACTGAGAGGAGGTAGGTCTCCTGGGCAGCAGAGCTGCTGGCCTTGACAGCCCAGCTCCTGGGGGGGTTGCACCGCGGGTGAGCTCCGCAGATCCGGCTAGGGCAGCGCTCCCTCGCGGTCACGGGTTCGCAAGGCATCTGCTGCCATCTGGTGGCTGCGCTCCTGCAGCTGCGACATCAGGACTAGAAGGGCTTGCAGGCCCTGAGACATCCCTGCACCCAGAGCTTCCCCATTCACACCACACAGCCAGCAGTGTCCACGATGCCACCTCTCGCCCTGTTCCGGATTTTCCTGGCAGAGGGAGAAAGCAAGCATCCCCAAGAAGGCCTTGTGCACAATGGTCGGTGCACAGAGATGCGAGGCAAATTTGGTATGTCCCAGCTAAGAAGCAGGAGGCAGGGCCTTTCACCTGGATGGATTCAGTTCAAGCCTCAGGTCAGAACACACTAACAGTAGACTGGGTGTTTTAGAGTCACTATTGCTGTGATGAAAAAACATGACCAAAAGCAAAGTGGGGAGGAAAGGGTGTATTTGGCTTACATTTCCCCAGTGGTCGGTCACTGAAGGCATTCAGGACAGGAACTCAAGCAGGGCAGGATCCTGAAGGCAGAAGCTGATGTAGAGGCCATGGTGGGGGAGGGGGTGTGGCTTACTGGCTTGTTCCTCATGGCTTGCTCAACCTGCTTTCTTATAGAATCCAGGGCCAACAACAGCCCAAGGATGGTCCCACCCACAGTGGGCTGGGTTCTTCCCTATCACTAATAAAATGCCCTACAGTAGGACATCATAGCTGCGTTTTCTCAATCGAGGTTCTCCCCTTTCAGTTAACTTTAGCTTATGTCACGGTGACATGAAACACTGGGGTAGACTGCAAGTTAGGGGATGAAACACACACACACACACACACAGAGGGGAGGGAGGGAGGGAGGGAGGGAGAGGGAGGAGTGTGCACTTGGTCATATCATGGGTTTTCTTTCTCCATCCTTAAATTGGGGATACCAATGCTGGCTTCCACCCCCAGGTTGGGTAACTAATAATATGACTCTACAACGCTGAGGACAAATCTACCGGCTGTCCTGAGCCTCCTAGGTCTTTCTTCCAACTGTAAGCTGATTTTCAACCAGTCTGCAAGCTCTCACAGCTCTGTCCAAACCTTGCGACTCTGCCTCCTGCCTTATAGATAAGGCTCATTCTCTGCCTCTAAACCCTCTCTCCAGGGTCATAGACTAGAAGGTCCAATGTAGAACAGATTGTTTTCTCTGACGCTTTTCAATGTGGCTGTACAGGGGCAACTGGCTCACCCCCACTAATAAGACATGGTAGGAGGACTTAGGTGGTAGTGGGGCTTGTCACCAAGCCTGATGAGCTGAATTTGATACCCAGGGCCCAGATGATGGAAGGAGAGGAGAGACTTCCTTTTCTGACCTCCACATATGCTGTGTGGCATGCACACAAACAATGAATTAAAAATATTAAAAAAGATGATGGTAAATTGCAGGACGGTAAACAGCTCTCAAAAAAGGACAGTCTTCAGGTGTGGTGGCACAGGCCTATGTTGCCAGCATCCAAGAGGCTGAGGCTGGAGGAGACAGAGATGCAAGCAGCCACTGTCCCAGAGACATGCGGGGCATGTGGATGCATTCAGTTCCAGCGGGCACAAGGCTTCCAAGGCTTCTCAGCATGCAGCAGGAGAAGAGCTACAGAGCCAGGTGTGACAGCTAGGTACGTCCTGGAGGAAGGGGGATGTCTGTCTCAGCCGCAGCAGTGCATAGTACTCAGGCTGTGAAAACGCCGTCTCTGATTCAAAGGTATCAAATATTTGCTTAGCTGTTCAACATTTCTTCAAATAATATACTCACAACTAATTCATATCTAGACTCGACGTCCTCATCTCTCTCAAGCCTCCCTCCTGGATTAGCTGTCTTGTCTATTCTCGGAGAAAATTGCCCTACATTCTAAAAATAGGCCTTGGAGCCTGGACACTGGCATTTACCATGAGAGAAGACTTTATTTATTTATCTTGAGAGCTGTCCTCTGGGGACAGCTGCAGCCGAGCCTGGGGACACATTCATCAAACAGCTCAGGTACATTGCAGGAGGCTGAGACCACTGAGGTCTACGCTGCTTGCTGTCTTCCAAAAGAGGCTGTGCTATGTTCACAAGGGTGCCCTTTGCCATTTGCGCAGGGCAGGGCAGGGCAGGGCAGGGCAGGGGAGTGTCTCAGAGACAAGATCCTCTCTCTTCCTCTTGGGGGTTAGAAGGCCAGGATGTCCCTGTTGCTTCCAGGACCTGGCAGAAATGGGTGCATGTAGGGGCTATGACTCCTAAAGTTAGAGCCCAGGGAACGCCTAACTTCTAGCTTTGCCCCCACCCCAGTCCCTTCTTGATACTCTCACAGTCCAGCTATCCAGAAAGCCGAAGGGAGCATTCACTTGGGGGGGGGCGTATCTGCTTGTGGGGGAGGTGTTAAGAGCAGGTAGATAAGGGTGCAGAGGGGTATACAGGCCTCCTGCCTTCACCTGTGACCCTCCAGGTTGATTGATAACTGCCAGTCTACACAGATTCTGGCAGCTCTATTCCCACCTGAAGTTCTACCCGTGGCCTCCTGCATTACACAGAGGGAGCCAGGCAGCTCCATCTAGGGACCCATCACATGCCGGCCTCCTCTGTATCTACAGTGCTATCACTGAAGGAGGAGAGACTATGCCTTCCACCTTACCCTCCAGGCAGCCTCCTCCTCTGTGTTGCTCTTAATGAAACCAACCAGGAGTTCACTCCCAGATCCCAGGCTCTCTGAGCACCACCAAGCCCTTATGGCAAGCTCCTATTGTGTGCCCAGCTCCAGAGCTGATTCCTGTCTGTGCGCAGTCACTCCATCATTAACCAGTTAGTGCTGGTAGTTACTTCACCAGAGCTCTGGCATTGACCCCCACAGCCACAGAAGGCTAAGCCTTTACTATAGACAGAACTGTGTTTCGAGTTGCCACCTTCCTGCTCAGGTTCTCATCCAGCTGGTGTTAAACAAAGTTCGCCCAAATGAAGAGTGTCTTTAGGAGGCATGTCCACTTGTGGGATAACTCCTAGTATCAGTTTTCACCCAGTTACAAAGAAATTTCTACTCTCCTAATCTCATATATGCAGTCAGCTAATGCAAAATGAAATTCCACGTGATTTTTTTTTTTTTTTTTTTTTTTCTTATTTTTAAGTTCACTGGGCACATCGTGGCTCATCGGTGCTCTGACATTTTTCTTCCCTCATTAAGAAAGATGCCCCTGGTGAGTTATTTGTGCTCGGCTCAGAGCAGAAAATAAATATCGCTAGCATCCACTTTTCTGTGCTCTCTGGGTGTAATTAAGAAGGAGGCACCTGCAGAAAAGGGAGACAGGACTGAAAGCAGGTTGGCGGGCACTGTTCACAAGATCTCCTGCATGGGGTGGGGCAGGCAAGTCTCCAGAGGGCTATGGAGTGAATCAGGGGCACAGAACCTCCCACTTGCAGGAGTGGCTCAGTCCAGATCTGGGAGAGCGGACGAAGCCTGCGGACAGTGCTGTTTCTCGGACAGAGTCTGTGGCTGAAACTTTAAGAACGGCAAGGAAACGAGGAGGTGGAAGATGCTACAGAATGCTCAGCTCACCATGCTCCTGCCTTGTCTTCTGATCCTTAACGGCTGGGTGGACTTTTAGCTCCCAGAGGTGGAATGCTTTCTTGTCTGTCCCATACTATCTGGCACAGGGCAGGGCTCTGAGGCAGTGAGTGAAATGCTTATTGTCGCCCATAGATAATGTCAAATGGTCTCCTGTGCAATGTTCAGTTTCAAATCTGAGGTGGGAGAGAGTAAAGAGGGAACTCAGTGAACTCCTTGACACTTAGCCTGCATGGGTTCATCCACAGAGGAGGAAGCAGCATTTTTGTGCTGAGAGTTCACCACAGATGTCCCTGTGTAATGCAAAATCAAGCTTTTGGCTTCTGTTCTTTTGACTTTTTCTTTCTTTCTTTCTTTTTTTTTTTTTTTTTTTTTTTTTTTTTTCTCCGGCGGGTTTCTCTGAGGCTGTCCTGGAACTAGCTCTTATAGATCAGGCTGGTCTTGAACTTAAAGAGATCTGCCTGCCTCTGCCTCCTGAGTGCTGAGATTAAAGGTATGTGCCGCCACCACCATCCGGCAAGCTTTTGTTCTTTAGGTCCTAAAAATAGGAAGTGAGTGATGGCTTCAAATTCCAGCCTTGGGATTCATCAGTGAGCATTGTGAGAAAACCCCTCAGCCTTCCCCAGGCTAACAACTTGGGGGATGGACACCCTGTTGGGAACCAGCAGTCTGCTGACCCCGCCCCCTGATGGGCGGGATGCTCATAGTCATGTCTTATCTACTACATGACTTACCTGGCTGCCCAGTAAAGTTACACATGCACAAGTTTCCCTTTTAAAGCAAGCAGGCTGAGCGAACCTCCCTCTTGCTCCTTCTCTCTCTCTTCTCTCTCTCTCCCTCTTGCTCCTTCTCTCTCTCTTCTCTCTCTCTCCCCTGCTTTCGGTTGGCCACCAGCTACCCCTCTTTCTCTCCCCTCTCTCAATAAACTCCACATGGGTGCTGAGTCTTGTGTTTGTGTTTCATAGGCAACAGCTGCAGCAAAAGAACAACACACCCTAAGTACTCAGGAGAGCTGCAGGGTCATATTGCCCTTGGACTAACAGTATTTATCTAGATGGTTGCTCCAGACCACAGGGGACAGGTTCACCAACACCACTGCAGCTCTTTACCTCTCTCAGAGCACTAGCAGCTACCTTATATCCTCTTTAGCAGAGTGTGGCCACCCTCCCCACCTTGCCTTGGGCATTGCTGAGGTTCCAAAGAGCCTCAGTTAGGACTGAGGATGTTGTTAGGTGGTAGAGCACTTGCCTGGCGTGCACAGGGCCTGGGCTTCTATATTGAGCAGTGAAAAAACAAAACAAAGGTAAATCTGGTGATGGTGTGTAGAAACTGATAGGCACCAGTCAATACTCATGGAAATAGCAAATCATGTTGTTAACTTCTGGGAGATCTCTGCAAACACCTCACCACTCTCCCTTGGCAGGAGAAGAAACTTTGCAGTCTTGGGGATCCCTCTAGCTGGAGGATGAGGATCCCAGAAGGACAAATGGTGCCCTCAGAAGCTGACACATGGGCCCTCCCGGCCCCTCCTTCAGCAAAGTCTCAGCCAGCAGTAGACCCCCCCCACCCTCTTGTAGATATGGAGTTATTGGTTCACAGAAGCATCTCTGGTCTTCCCACCTGCAGCCTGCAAATTCGGGCTAGCACTGAGAATTCGAGAGGCCCCAGCAAGCTTAGAGTCCTGCGACCAGGAGCCAGTGTTTCAGGTCTGGAGCAAAGGCAATCATCAAATTAAGTCATTCATTTCTGACCTGTCAGTCTCTGTAGATGAGCTGGGCCAGTCTGTCTGATTTTTTTTTTTTTTTTTTTTTTTTTTAATCTCCAGCCGAAATTCAACCTCTGACCCTCAACATTTACGATTAGCTTTTGGGGGATTCCCTCACTCCATTTTAAACTTTCTTAATTTTTTTGCACTACCTCACCAAGGCTATCTTTTTTTGTTTGTTTGTTTGTTTGTTTGTTTGTTTCTCTGTGGTTTTGGAGGCTGTCCTGGAACTAGGTCTTGTAGGCCAGGCTGGTCTTGAACTCACAGAGATCTGCCTGCCTCTGCCTCCCGAGTGCTGGGATTAAAAGCCTGTGCCACCACCACCACCGGCCAAGGCTATCTTTTAATTTTTTTTTTTTTTTTTTAAGATTTTCTTGTAAGCAGTCATGTGGATGCTGGGGACACAATCAACATTCTCTAGAAGCTTAGTCAGTGCCCTTAACCACTGGATTATAAACTTCCTTTTTATTTTGTGAAGTAGGGTTTCTCACTACATAGCCCTAGCTGGCCTTGAACTCACTCCTGCTTCTGTCTCCAAGATGTTGGGATTTGGGACTTGTACCACCATGCCTGGTTTGGAATTAACCCCTTTTATTTGAGAACACATGCTCCTCAAACCATAGCTCCATGCAGATATTATTCATACACCGCTGAGCCCCACAAAGATGCTCAGAGCCCTTCCTGAGGGCTGAACTTGCCTGATGGATGCTGTCTTTGGAGTCTGTTCCAGGTGGGCTGTTGGTTCCTTTCTTTCTTTCTTTCTTTCTTTCTTTCTTTCTTTCTTTCTTTCTTTCTTTCTCCCTCTCTTTTCTTTTTAAAAGAAAACATCACCCACAGCTTGCCTCTTCTCATTTCCCAAGCAGCAGGGGGTCTGGCCCTTGAATTTGGAAGTCTTTTGCTGCTTGCTAGAAAGGTTTCTTTTTTTTTTTTTTTTTTTTTTTTTTTAAGAGCAGTGGAGAGCCAGGGCCAGGGAAGCAACCCAGGGCTGTAGCTTAGTTTCCAGGCTTTCAGGCCCTGCTCTGTGTTTCCTAAGTGGCTCCATCAGGCCCCTCTGCCTCCCTGTGCTTGGTGGTGAAAAGAAAGCAAGAGTTCCAAACTGCTTCTCAACGTGGAACTCTCCGCGTGGGCTGAATAAATTCCAGACTGGCTATCCAGACTTTCGGGGTACAAAGTGCCAAGGGTATCATGGCATGGCTATACAGTGTCTCCCAAACTTGGCCCTACTGAGAAGTGATTGGATCCTGGGGGTTGTGACTTCCTCAATGTGTTAACCAGCTGATGAGCTCATAGCTGCTTGGGCTACTAGGTAGGAAGTAGGGACTACTTAGGAGAGGAAGCTCACTGGGCATATGTTTGAAAAGTTTATCTTGTTTCCACAACAGGTAGAGGGACAGAAATAATCACCCTGGTGCCTTCCTAAAGCAGAATCCAAGAGCCAAAAATCCTGCAGCTCTTTGAAGGTGGGGGATTGGAAGTGGGCATCTGCTCTGTTCTGCCCTGAGGGAGGCAGGCTGTGATACCCTGGAGTCAAGGCCCTCCTTGAGCAGCCTGTCCTCCCTGATGGCTTGTCCAGGGACTGGGTGTGTGTGTGTGTGTGTGTGTGTGTGTGTGTGTGTGTGTGTGTGTGTGCTGGCTTGCAGTTTGTTTCTTTGTTTTGAGAAAGAATGTCGGCACACTATCCTGGATCACTGACTAACCCTGGCTGGTCTCAAAATTGGAATCCTCCTGCCTTAGCTTCCCAAGAGTTTGAAACACCATATTTGTCTGTTGGTCATTTACAGAATCCTGACACAGGGATTTTTAATTGCCACTGGCTGGGCTGGAGAGATGGCTCAGTGGCTAAGAGCATTTGCTGTTCTTTCCAGAAGACCCGTGTTTGATTCCCAGCACCTACATGGTGGCTCACAACCATCTCTAACTTCAGTTCCAAAAATTCTGAAGCCCTCTTCTGACCTCCATACTCACTGCAAGCATGTGTAGGGAGTCAGGATGTGGGAACTAGGATTGATATGTGCAATAAGCTTGTTTCAAATTTAAATTAAAAAAACATTAAAAAAGTGCGAATGTGGTCTCACTTTCATCAATAAGTACAACCAATTAAAGGTTTACTGACCTTTTAAAATATTCATGTCAAGGACAGTCTCTCTCTGTCTCTTTCTCTCTCTTTTCTCTCTCTCTTTCTCTTTCTCTCCCTCTCTGTTTTGTTTTCTTCCAGACAGGGTTTGTCTGTGTAGCCCTTGCTGTCCTTGTACTGGGACAGCCACCTGCCTCTGCCTCCCAAGCTCTGGTTTACTTAGTACCTGTCAAGTAGTTGATTTACAATGACACATAGATTCATACACTCATAGGTGTTTGTACAATTTATTTTAGTCTCATAAACCTTTCTAAGCCATTAGGAATACAGTTATTTCCTTTTATGAACATAGTAATATTGACTTTGTGTCATGCCAAAAGGACACTGCAGGGTTATAAATCATCACATCATAAGCTTAATCTGCACAGTGTTCTCTCTGCCCTCTAATGGTGCTCCAGTGCTCCCTTCCACATTGGCGCCTTCCCTGACATCATCAATCTTCTTCAGTCTCTGGCAGACAGGATCCTTGGCATTAGCTCCTTGGCTGAGGGAAGGGCGGCAAAGTGGCCTCCTCTGTTAGGGTGCAGTCTGTTTCTAGTGGTCACTACAGTTGCTGTCTCCCCCTGGCTGCAGCAGTCTTTTTCCTGGTCAGGATAAATGAATATAGGAGGCAAGCTGTCATGGAGAGGTCTCTGGGGTGAGTGTGACTAGGGAGGCCGAAATGCTCCTGAAATAGCAGAGGTAATGGCTGTAGAGAGGTTTGTTTTTTGTTTTGTTTTGTTTTGTTTTTTTGCTTGTTTTTTGTTTGTTTGTTTTTAGTTTTTCATGACAGGGCTTTTCTATTTGGCAGCCCTGCCCGACCTGAAACTCCTGGTGGCCTCTAACTCAAAGATCTGCCTACCTCTGCCTGTTGCCTCTTAATATTAAAGGCATCTGTCACAACCCTTCTTTATTTATTTTTAAGCAATGGCCTCATATGGCCCTGGCTCTCCTAGAGTCCATTTATAATATTACTAGTCACATTGTGTAAAGATAACAGGATTTTACTTCTGTTTCAACTACAAAGCACTTTTACCAACTTCTTTAAGGATATTTTTAATATGAGTAAAATCAAAGAGTAGGTTTTCCTGGCCTTGGTTTCAGAACATTTGTTTGCTTGTTTTTTTCATTATTTTCCCCTCTGAAGACAAAATCTCCTTGTTTAGCCCAGACACTTACCATGTAGCCTAGGCTGAGCTCAGAAGTGTAATATTCCTGTCTCAGCTTCTGGCACGTTAGATTTTACAGGCCTCTCTCACTGAATCCAACTCAGAAAGCATCTTTGAGACTGGCAGCATTAGTGCCGGTCATTGTGACAAAAATCAAAAAGTGATTTTCATTGCTGTAGATCTGGGACCCAAGGGCCCAGCCCAGCATGCTCAGGTAGCCTGGGTTCTGTTAAGACACTGCCCTTAATTTCTGATGAGTGTTGTTTTAACTTAGAGTGTGGGTGAGGGAAAGCAGTAGTTTGTAAAATAGTGAGCACTCTGCAACTTTTTAAGCGAAAAAGAATTCTCAGAGGAACTTGGACAAACAGCCACACATCCCTGTTTAAGATATATAGCCTTTGTAGATCTTTGGGTGATTATTGAGGCCATTTTCAACTTAAGCATTAAGGCACATAGGATTTCCAGGTTGAGCCCAGTCTGATAACATCAGCATGGACACTAAATGTGTTTCGATTACAAACGCCTGCACCTTATTTAGCATCTATCAGATTGTGTTTGAGAAAGTGCCCATAATATGTGAACTCAATAATGTACACCCTACCTCTTTTTTTGAGACAGAGTCTCCCTATCTATGTAAGCCTGTCTACCTGGGGACTGGCTATGTACATCAATTGGGTACAATCACACAAAGCTCCACCTGCCTCTATCTCATGAGTGCTGGGATTAAAACATTTTAAAAGATTGCTTGACAAAAATTGTACATGTTTATGGCATTTACAATGACACGTTGAAATTTATATATTATGAAATGGCAAAATCAGGCTAATTAATCCAATAAAGTCATATAATTGCTTTTGTGGTGAGACTTTTAAAATTTCACTGATTCTTTCAAGTATATGATGTTACTATGTCATATATTAGATTATTATATGTAAACATTTGATTTCCTTTAAAAAGTTAATTAGACAATAGTGGCCTAGGGGTTTATCTCAGTGAATGAACACATATACATCCAGGCCCTGAGTTTTATTGTCAGAGCTGCAGGGAGTGTGTTTTGCGGTAGACAACAGAAAGTATGGGATTTATTTCTTGGGTTGTAGAATCAAAAGTAGCATGTCGTCTGTGGTTTCAGCGACACAGGCATATTTTAGCCTCTTTTAGGTTATTAGTAATCTCTCTTTTTAAAAGAATTATTTTTACTTTATAAGTGGTTTTACTTTCTGTTTTCTGAGGCCCAGTTTCTCAGCTGTCCTGGGACTCTTTTTGTACACTGCGCATGTCTGGAGTTCACAGAGATCAACCTGCCTTTCTGGGATGCTGCCAGTCTCAAAGACGCTTTCTGAGTTGGATGCAGTGAGATAGATCTGTAAATTCTCATGTGCCAGAATATAGATGTGTGCTACCCTGCCTGGACTTATAGTGTTTTGAGTGCATGTAGGTATGTGCATGATGTATGTATGTGTAGCTGGTTTCTGAAGAGGCCATAATGGGGCACCAGTCTTTAATAGATGGTTATCAGCCTTTCAATGTGTTCAATGTGTTTTTGAATCCTGATCCTCAGTAAGAATAGCATGTTCTCTTAGCTGCTGAGCCATCTCTCCAGCCCAGTAATTAGGAATCTTTTAATGAACCCTTTTCAAATACCTAGCATAACTTTGGGTAACAGTCAGTGTATCTTGTGATTCTCAAAGTACAGTAGGATAGCAGCTTTGTGCAGATTAGTTATGCTTGCTACCAGGAGTCATGTCATCAAGCTGTGGTTTCAAAGACTAAATAGCATTTTCATATAGGACCTTAAGAATAGGCTTCAGTTATTAAACTGATTTGAAAATCAGCTCTCTTGGGCTTACTTTCTTCCTTCTGATTTTTTTATTTTTTATTTTCATGCATTGGTGTTTACCTGCATGTATATCTGTATGAGGATGTTTGTACCCTGAAAGTGGATTTACAGGCAATTGTGAACTGCCATGTGGGTGCAGAGAATTGAACCAAGACTTGTCCTTTTGAAGAACAGCATGTGCTCTTCACTGCTGACCATCCATCTACCACCTTACTTTTAAAGTTGTCATGTGTCTGTGTGTGTGCTCATGTGTGTACAGCTGCACATGGGTGAAGGTGTAAGGAGAGGGGTAGGAGTCGTTTCTGTTCATTCACTGTGTGTGTCCCTGGAATCGAAGCCCTGTCATCAGTGTTGGCAGCAAGCACATTTACCCACTGTCTTAGTTAGGGTTTCTATTGGTGTGAAGAAACACTATGACCCAAAGCAACTGGTGCAGGCAAGGATTTATTTCTCTTATATGCAGAATCACAGTCCATTGAGGGAAGCCAAGGCAGGAACTCTAACTGGGAAGTACTCCTCAGGCAGCAAGTGAGGCAGAGGCCATGGAGGAGTGATGCTTACTGATTTACCCTCATTTCTTGTTCATTCTGTTTCCTTACAGATCCTCGAACAAAAATCCCAGGAGTGGCATTAGCCACAACAGGCTGGGCACTCCAATATCAAAAAATACTTAAGAAAATGTACTGCATATTTCCCTTCAACCTGAACTTTTGGAGGCATTTTATTGATTGACATCTCACTTTCCCCTGCCCTTATGTAACTTGAACTCATGTCAAGGTGAGAGAAAACTAGCAGTGCACCCACAGAACCATCTCGCTGCCATGATGTCATATATACAGAAACAAGGGTTGAAAGGTCTAATTTGACTCAAGGTCAGTATTCTGGCAGTGGATGTATATAGCTGTGGCAGTTCATTTCATGGCTGACCAGGAAAAACCGACTGGCAAGAACTATGTCTGGGCTGTAACCTTAAATGCCACTCCAAATTATTCACTCTGCCAAGAAGGCTGGACTTCTTGCAGGTACCCTGGCCTCCCAAATAGTACCACCAGATAGGAAACAAGTGCTCAAAGGCTGAGCTTGTTTTGCAGATTGCAGATTCAATTCATGTGTTCCATTAAGTGAACAAGATCCACTTGTCTAATGACTTCTGGTGACAGTGGGAATTACTCTCTTTTCTACTGGAGTTCCCTGTTATGAGGGCTTTCTCCCCCAAGCCTGGTCCCACAGCTGCGCCAGCCCCAAATAAGACTCAAAGACTATTAATTAGATATAAAGCTGTTGGTCTGTTACTAGCCTTTCTCATTGGCTAGCTCTGTTTTAAATATTAACCCATTTCTATCAATCTAAGTATTTCCTCCTGGTCTTATCCTACCAGAGAGAGGATCTGGAGTTCTACCCTGTTTGATCCTACATGTTGAAACTCCTACTACCTCTGCCTGAAACCTCCTTGTCTCCTAGTCCTGCCTTTATTGCTTTCCTATTGGCCAGCAGTGTTTTATTCATTAAGCAATAAGGGGAACATATTTACAGAATGATATCACTCATCAATTTCCTGTCACCACTTACAAAATTACTTGTTAGAAAGGAATCGTCTCCAAGTATGCAATTAGAACCAAAGGGGACATGAGAGTTATAATCTAAGTTTCATTACTCTTTTATTTCATTCGTTGTTCGAAAGATGTATACACACATGCATACATGTTCTGGAGTCTGTGCAGTGACAGGATTATAAGAGATCACTACCAGTCCAGTTCTGGTACATTTCAATGAATACATGGATATGAGAGAGGAAGGTCATTTTTTTCTTTCCCACAAGACAGCTGTCCTGCAAATTCTGTTTTTTTTTTTTTTTTTTTTTTTTTTTTTTTTTTTTTTTTTTTTTACAGATCTTGGAGTGTGGATTCTCCTGTGCTTGCTTCACATGATGACTTTGAGTACTCTGTAAGACAGCGCTGCTTAACAGATGATACCCAGCTTCATCTGTGCCCTGAAAAATACAAGACACAGATTATGAACTTTTTGGCTGTGATTTTGCACTTGATTCAAAGATTGGCCTCAGAACAGAGAGGACCCGTGAGCAGAGATGGAGGGATTTGATTGAGGAGAACATGGATACAGTGGCAGCAGTATCTGTCAGATTTGTTGGTTTAATGATTGTGTTTGGGAGTATGCATGTGTTGTCACCATGTCATGTATATGGAGGTCAGAAAAGATCTTGTAATAGTTGCTTCTTTCTATCTCTCATTGAGTTTAAGACATTAAGCTCTGGTTGTCAGTCTTTGTGCCTAGCTCCCCTACCCACTCACTCATTGTGCTCTCTCCATTCTTTTAGTTTAGCAATGTCACCAGAAGCCATTTGAGAACAGAGTCTGACATCAGACCTTATTTCCCTCACTTTATTTTGTTATGCCCCACGATATTGTGGATGGAACCCAGGTTTCCCACTTGATGGGCAACAGATGTACTATTGAGATTGAGCTCTCCTGCAGCTCAATACTGGGCAGTCTACAATGCAAACCCTTCCTGCATTGAAGAAGTAGACACACTGGGAATAGAACTCGCATGCTGAGTCACATGCATTGCTTTGGTCAGGAGGTAATACCACATTTAATAGAGTCTTTTACACATATCATGCATGTCCTAAGGTCTGTTTTTCAAATGCAATTCCTTGGACTTTAAACCTGTGGAAGTCACTTTTCAGGCTGTCCTGAACCCATGTTGTCTACAAAAGAGCTTCAGGAGATTTTTTTTCCTAGACTGTGTCTCATTATATAGTTCAGATTGTCCTGGAACTCACTATGTGTAGAACAGAATAGTCTTGAACTAAAGAGATCCACCTGCCTCTACCCCCTGAGTGCTGGCATTAAAAGTGTGAACCACAATACTAGGTGTTTTTTTTAGTCAATTTTTAAAATTACCTGGTGTCTTTGAGTTGACCCGACTGAGTGAAATTGTGATTTTGGTTTCTGTGATAGGCTCACATAAATTGAATCTCTTTGGCTTTGGTAGTCATTCCTGAGACACCAGAGAAGTTTCCAAGGGGTCTCACTATAGGATGTAAGGGGGCATGCACTCAGTTCATATTTGTTTTTTTTTCCTTTGTTTTTTTGTTTTGTTTTTTTTTTATTTAATTTAATTTTATATAACAAAGTCCAATTAAATGGAAACAAACATTTATACACAATATTTGGGAATTTGGGCGTCGTTCTTTCCAAACTACTTTCTGCTGGTAAGGGGGTGCTGTCTTGGGGGGATTCAAAGAAGATTCAGATATCCTGGCTGTAGTCTGTAGGGCTGCTTTGTCCAGCTGTTTTGAATGTAGGATTAGCTTGTACTCTGTTTCAGGTGGTCTGGTGTGATCAAACCACATTAGTCTGGAAGGAATCCACATCTTTTCATTTTCTGTGGAAACAAAAATAGAAATCCTTTTCCCCTTAAGTGAACTTGTCCTTCAACTTAAATTTTGGAGTCAAAGCATTTTTTTAATTTAATTTATTATTTTACATGTCGATCCCAGTTCCATCTCCCTTCCTCCCTTCCTCCCTCCCTCCCCCAGCCCTCCCTCTCTCCTTCCCTCCCTTTTACCCTCTCTGCCCTCTCACATGCACTCTAAACACCCTCCCCTCCCATCCACCCACCCCAATTCCATATGTAGGGGAATGCCATCCAGTTGGGGTC
Organism: Phodopus roborovskii; assembly: GCF_943737965.1. Taxonomy (NCBI): domain Eukaryota; kingdom Metazoa; phylum Chordata; class Mammalia; order Rodentia; family Cricetidae; genus Phodopus; species Phodopus roborovskii. The sequence continues at coordinate 89,264 of NW_026126747.1, read as the reverse complement.
ATGTAGATCTGACAGGTCCTGTGAAGTAGGGACTAGGGATTCTCTCCTGTCTCTAGATTAAGGCAGTTATCCCTCCATGGGGGATATGTTCGCAAAGTCCTTTTGTGCACCAGGGATACATCTGGCTCCACTGTCGGAGGTCTCTTAGACTGCTCAGTCCTTCTGGCTGAGACCCATATTCAGGGGGGCCTGAGTCAGTCCCATGCTGGATCCCCAGCTATCAGTCTAGTGGCAGTTAGCTCCTCCTTGTTCAGGTAAGCTGTCTCTATGTGCTTCTGCCATAGAGACTATGGTCTTGTCCTCTCCATCTGCTTCTGGGTTCTAGTTCGACTCAGTGTTTATGTATGGGTGTTTGCTCCTATTTTCAACAGGCATTAGTTGAGGGCTCCATGGAGAGGTTAGTTGTTGATCTCACTCTCCAGGAAGGGCATTTATGATAGCCTTTCCACAGAAGCTGAGATTGTTAGTTGGGAGCAGTCTTGTAGTTCTCTCGACCTTTATTTGTGTTCAATTTTATCTTCAAACCAATATTGGCTCCCTCTTTTATGTTCTCTCTCTGTCCTCTCTCTCTCTCTCTCTCTCTCTCTCTCTCTCTCTCTCTCTCTCTCTCTCTATCTTCTATTCCTAACCAGGCTCAATCTTCCTTGTCGCACAGGTTTTCCTTTCCTCCCCCCTCATTTTCTCCTACTTCTCTCTCCATTCGCTGTCCTCACCCACTTCACCTGAGCTCTGGGGGACTTGTCCCTTCCCAGTTCTGGGAGGGACTTTATATGAATCTCTTAGAATACACCTAGTATCCTAGTTCCTCTGGTGGTGTGAATTATAGGCTGGTGATCATTTGATCTAGGTCTAAAATCCATATATGAGTGAGTACATACTGTGTTCCTCTTTTTGTGACTGGGTTACCTCATTCAGGATGGTTTCTTCAAGTGCCATCCACTTGCCTGCGAATTTCAAGATAACATTATTTTTTTTCTGCAGAGTAGTATTCCATTGTGTAGATGTACCACATCTTCATTAACCATTCTTCAATTGAGGGGCATCTAGGTTTCTTCCAGGTTCTTGCTATTACAAATAGTGCTGCTATGAACATAGTTGAACAGATGTCTTTGTTGCATTGATGTGAATCCTTTGGGTATATGCCTAAGAGGCAGATTGCCAGGTGCTGTGGTAAACTAATTCCTATTTTCCTGAGGAGATTTGTTTTTCCTAGACTGTGTCTCATTATATAGTTCAGATTGTCCTGGAACTCACTATGTGTAGAACAGAATAGTCATGAACTCAAAGAGATCCACCTGCCTCTACCCCCTGAGTGCTGGCATTAGAAGTGTGAACCACAATACCAGGTTTTTTTTTTTTTTTTTTTTTTTTTTTTTTTTTTGTTAGTCAATTTTTAAAATTACCTGGTGTCTTTCTTTGAGTTGACCCTACTGAGTGAAATTGTGATTTCGGTTTCTGTGATAGGATCACAGAAATTTGAATCTCTTTGGCTTTGGTAGTCATTCCTGAGACACCAGAGAAGTTTCCAAGGGGTCTCACTATAGGCTGCAAGGGGGGCATGCCCTCAGTTCATATTTGTATCCCCATCTCTGAGAAGCTCAGTTTCAGAGAAGTAGATGCTGGCTGCAGACCTCACATTTCCCTGTGCATCCTTTCTTGCTGGCTCATAATATTGGCAAGTTAGAGAGAGAATGGAGTAGAAGCAAGAACTAAAGATAGCTAGTGTTGCTTGTGTCCTGACACCTAGCTGGAATGAAGACAGATAGCCCCCCCTTCAGGTTCAGAAGACCAGGAGCTACTTTAGTCTACCTCTGTTCAGGAAAGAGGCCTCAGAAAAGCTGCTTGGACAGTTTATACGGCACATGCTTTCTGAGAGGCAGGGGTACTTTTAGATTCTCCTACATCCCCTGTCCTTTAATATGGAACATGCAACCTACAATATAACAAGGGGTATAGAAGAACATATCCAAAAGCAATATAGATGAAAATGTAGAGATGCAGGAACCTTCATGCTAAACCAAGAGAAGACAGTACCATGAGAGGCAGGATACTGCAGGTTAGACCAGGATGGGACAAGCTATGAGACACAGGAATCTGCAGATTGGACAAAGGGAGAACAGAATCATCAGATGAAGGAAACTGCAGTCTAGACCAGGAGGAGACAGAACCATAAAATGTAGGAAACATCAGGTTAGATCAGGAGCGGACATCACTGTGTATGTCCTAGCTTTCTGAACTGTAATAGAGTCCCATAAGATTCTATGACCCACACTTCAAACTATTTAGAGGAAAAAATGGCTCAGTGCATGAAGACATGATCTTCAAAATGGGCCAAAACCATGGTCTTTGTTCTCACTGGGAGCCACAAATATAAAGGAAGCACATGATGACTGCTGAGCATAAATCTACCCCAGGGTCAATGCAAACAACCTGCTTAGTTGTCAAATAAGCAGTGGTTTGTGAGATTAACCCTAGCAACTTTCAATGTACTAGGAATGTGTTCTGTCACAAGCTCACTTCCTTCTCTCCTTTTGTGGGCTATTTGGAGGCCAGGGTAGGGTGCCCAGTCTAATCTTGAAGTTGGGATGGCCCTGCTTCATTCTATCATGTAGATTGCATAACAGGTCTGCATCACCATGCCTAGAAACAATTATCTTCTGGCAATTCTGAAATCTTTCCCTGTAGATGGTGCACATGGAAGTTGCCACCTCTGAGTAATACTAGCCATCACAGCTTCAAGGGTCTTAAGGATGATACTTTAGTACACCACTATAGGGCAGGGTAGAATCAGAAATGACACAGGGATTGGTTCATTCTTCCTGAGTCAAGGAGTGATTTTCTATCATGCCTGTTAAAATCAGGATTACCCACTATTTCTTAGCATCACAGCTGGTTCTTGTGAGAAGGAGATGTGGGACTTCAGATCAGAGATATTTCTGTGTCAATATTTCAGCTGAATTTTGATTTAATGCCTCAACAGAACCAGATGGCTTGAATGAGACATAGGGTAAAAGGAGAGAGAAAGGAGAAGAGATATGGTTATAGATAATATTCAGTAATTTGTGGCTGCTCAAGAGAGTGGAAAGACAGTAGGCAAGACATCCCAGAGGACAGGATGTACATGTAGATTTTAGTGAATGCAGCATAGGGCTACCCTTATGAACAAGGCACTCTGGCTTTGTCTTGGCACTCTGGCTTTTTCTTATCCATTTGTTACTTATTTTTGGTATTGTTTTTCCTATTTTTTTGAAAGAATTTTTTCCTGCTCTCCTGTTATTTTCTGGGAGGGGCATTCATATCTGCAGAGTGTCTGTGCACTACACATGACATATGTGTTCACTAAAATGCATTATATGTGACCACATATTCAGGAATTTAAGTTGCCAGCATCGTTTTCCTGTAGCATGTAGGATTCAGAGAGATGGAGCTGAAATCCCTTAAGGATATTGTTACTAATTGACATTCTCATCTCCTTTGGCACATAGTATATATATGATTAAAGATGGTGGTTTTTGTTCAGTATGATCCCTCCACATTTCAACCCCAAATAAACACAGAGACACTATATTAATTATAAAGTGTGGCTGATGGGTAAGACTTTTTATTGGCTAGCTCTTTCTTAATTACTAACCAATAACTACTAAGTATTTCTCTATAGTTTTATCTTACCAGAGATTGCCAGGCACCTCCCACCTTCCAATCTCTCTAAATGCTTCCCTCTGTCTCCTTCCTCCTTCCTCCTACAGTTGTGCCTATACCCCCTGCCTGGCTATTGCCCCATCAGTGGTTTATTCATCAACCAAGAGAGCAACATATGTATAGAAGGATATCTACCATTGTATGTTGGTATTTATTGGTGCCAGTTCATTGTAATTTCTGTATCCTCTCCTCAGCACCATAAGAGACTTGTTCTTGTAAGAGGGCCTTAAGGCAGGGCTGTGTTGTGCTGGTTTGTGTGTGTGTGTGTGTGTGTGTGTGTGTGTGTGTGTGTGTGTGTGTGTGCAGACAGAATTTGGAGTAAAGTAATGACTGAGCAGTTGGGCTATGTCCTGACTGTCCTCCACAGGTATAGGCAAGACAATGATGCATACAAAACACCTATACACATAATGTAAAAAATAAATAATATTCTATCCACCAGGAACAGACGCTTGGGAAACACAATCTTAAAATAATGTCATTTACCATACCATCATATGAAATATTTAATAAGTTTAGTAACAAAATATATTCTAGACTTAATCTTAAAAATCAGAAAATTCTGATAAAAGAAATCAGAGAGGAGCTAAGTAACCTGAACAGCTAGCTGTCACAAAGGCTGATACATACCACATTATTGAAATTTCTGTCCTTCTCAACTTAAGTGCTACATCCATCAAATATCAACTTTAATACCGGTTAACTCTAAAATATGTGGGAAGTAGAATCACCAATAACAATTCAAAAACCAGCAAAGAAGGGCCAGAGAGCCAGCTCAGCTATTAAGAACACTTTCTGCTCTTGCAGAGGACCAGTGTTCAATTCCCAACACTCACACAGAAGCTGTCTGTAACTTTAGTTCCAGGGGATCCAACACATACAACTCATACATATAAAATTTAAAAATAAAATAAACTTTTTTTAAATGAAAGAAAAAAAGTCTGAGTGGGGGATGCACACTTACTTTTCCTCTAAAGCGGTCGTTAAGATATTTCTATTCTTCCTTTCTTTCTGCTTTCCCTCTCTCCTTCCCTCCCTTCCTCCTTTCTTCTCTCTCTCTCTCTCCCTTCTTCCCTCCTTCCCTCCTTCCAGAGATGAGGCAAGGATACCCCAGACTGCACCCTCCATGGACCAATTAATCATCTGCATCTCTCATCCTCTGCCACAGTTCTTCCTGTGTTTAACTCTAAGGCTCAAATTCATGTGCTAAAGATGGATGCTACATTACTGGACCCCTTCATCTGTTCTTCCTAGTGTAGCCATTTTGAATAAATCTCTTTTCTCTTCTTTCCAAAATTGCTTTGTCTACCATTTTCATATTTAGATATTTAATGTATGTATGTTTGCACATGTGCATGTGTGTGAGCATGTGGAGGTCAGCCGATAACTTGCAGGAGTCAATTTTCTCCTCCAGCACAGGTTCCAAGGATCATTCTCAGGTCTTCAGAATTGGTGGCAAGTGCTTTGACTTGCTATGGTATCTTAAATGACATTGACCCCTCCCATAGTCTCATTCCTTAGAATACTTGTTCCCAGTTGGCCACAGTTTTGGGGATGTTATGAAACTAATAGGGACAAGGCTATAGAGAGAAAGTATATCATGTGGGTGGGCTTTGAAAATTTACAAATTTCCCCATTCCACCTTGGTGTCTGCTTGCTATGTGAGGGTATAGTGTGGTCTCTCAGCCTCATGCTCCAGCCATTGGCTGCCACTCAGCCTCTGCCATTATGGTTCTCTCTCTCTGGAAATGTAAGCAAAAATGAGTTTTCTTCTTCTCCTTGCTTTTGGTCATGGTCAGAGCAAGATCATTTGTTTTTTGGCCTACTGGGTTCCATCGCTTTCTAGTCAGAGTCCTCCTAGTCAGTATGAAGATCTCAACACATCACAGTCCTTACAAGCTAAGCTTAGCCATCTCTCCTCAGTGGGCTGTTTAGAGAGACAATTAATTGTGAAGAGTAGAGAAAGGAGATATGTTCTGTGTGACACACTGTGCAGAGAAACAGAGGTCCATTCACACTCAATCCCACAGTCCAGGAGTCCTGAAGTGAGGTTGATATTTAAATGGAGGGTAAGAGGCAAGGATACCTAAGCAGTCCTGGCCAAGAGTCCCACCCATCATTGACTCCTCATTAGCTCATTTTGGATCCTCTTATAAGGTGGTCACATATGTTTTTGGAAATGTGTAAAATATCTTTTCAGGAGGCCTCTTATGGTTGGTTGAGGCTTTGGCCTTTCCTTCCTTCAAGATCAGACTCTGAGGAGATTCCACTTGCTTCAAGTATTTTGTTTCAATAATCACTAGGCAAATGGAGTGACATACATGGCTGTCTTTGTACCTTCTTGGCTCCTGCCAGGATGGCAAAAAACATCAATGTGGTTTCTTCAGAGAATTCTTATGAATTCAACTGGGTGATTCATCTAATTTTGCCTGAGACAAGTGAGATGTGGGCTGAGTACCTATCCTTTATCAAGCTGCAGTGGCTGCATGGGGTTATTCACCCAGGCCTGTGCTTTGCCACACTCACCTTGCAGTCTGGTGCCGGTGGAGATCCTATCTCTACTAGCCCACCTCTGCTTCCCAGTGCCTCTCAGTCCTTCAGAGAGCATCAGTTTACACAGCTTGGAGAGCATTTTGTGGTTTTGATCATCAAAGAATTGGTGTGTGTATGTGTGTGTGTGTGTGTGTGTGTGTGAGTGTGTGTATCTGTGAGTGTGTGTGTGTGTGTTAGTGTGTAATGGTTTAATATGCTAGAATTTCAAATATATAGCACCATTTGTGTTGAGCTAGGAGTGTGGGTGTCATAGATACATTAGAAATCTTCATTCTGGACATTTTCCTATGGAAAAGAGAGGGGGAAAAACACAATAAAATAACACATAGTTTTTCCTTGTTTAAAGTCTCTCCTCACATGCTGTAAACATAAAGTTCCTCTTGTTTCCTCCTTGGGATATTCCTTAACAACCTTGAGTCAGCAGGGGTCAGCACTTCCTTCTTTCTCTCTTTGTGTTTGAGACAGAGTTTCTCTGTTCTGTAACTCTCTCTGTACACCAGGCTGGCCTTGAACTCACTGAGAACTACTTGCTTCTATCTACTGAGTGTTGGTCAGCATTTCCTTCTTTTCCATAGCTACTGGGCAGAATTTCTGTAACTGGAGTCTCCTTCCCACAAACCATAAGAAACAGAACTATGAATAAATATGATAACCAAATCAGTGAAGTCAATGGCAAACGTACAAAAAACCTCTTCAAACAATACATTCCTTCCAAACAATGTTCTACTTCCAATCTTGCACACCAAAAGTAATCAAGGAAACCCAACAAAAGGAAACACAGAGTGGGCAGAGATATTTTCACATGAAATCAAGGGCAAAATAGCTTGCCAAATCTTTCAAAGCAGGGCTCATACTTGTGATCTGAGTAATAAGGAGACAGACAAGAGGGTCATGAGCTTGAGACTACTCTACTTGACTTGTGTCAAGAAAACCAAACTAATGAATCAAAGAAACCAAAACTTCTTTCCAAAGAAAGCATCAAAGGAAGTAAGATTGCATGGGGCAAGAGAGATGGCGAGTGGTAAAGAGCTGTGCTCACTGTTCCAGAGCACCTAGGTTAGATTCCCACCACCCACAGGTTAACAACCATCTGTAATCCAGTTCCAGGGGCTCTAATGCCTGCTTTTGGCCTATTCAGGCACTAAGCTTGCATATGGTTTGTGTGTGTGTGTGTGTGTGTGTGTGTGTGTGTGTGTGTGTGTGTATACTGGCTTAACAAAAAGAAAACCTGGGGAGAACACTCACATATACATTTTAATTACCAAAAAGTAGAAAAATGGGTGAAGTTATTGAGTTTTGTTACTGGGGAACTTGAGTATCCTGGTTGGTTAGATTGTCAACACAATGTAGTTATTTGGGAAAAGGAACTTGAATTGAGAAAATACCTCCATCTGGTCTGTAGGAAAGTTTGCTGGGCATTTTCTTGGTTAATGATTGATTGGGGCAAGCCCAGCCCACAATGGTTGTGGTCATCCCTAGGATGGTGGTCCTGGGTTCTATAAAAAAGGAGGCTGAAAAAGCAATCATGAGTGAACCAGTAAGCCGTACACCCTCCACAGCTTCTTCTTCAGCTTCTGTCTCCATGTTCCTGCTAGACTCTATGCCCTGACTTTCCTTAGTAGTATGACCAGAGAAATTAAACCTTTCTTTCCCAGATTAAGTTTGGTCATGGTCTTTTATCACAGCAATAGAAATCCTAACTAAGACACTGTGACTTCTACATTGGAGTCTTTAGTCTTGTTAGTAAAGAATTTAGAAATAGGCCCAGAAGGGAGCTTGAGGACAATTTTAATGTAGTTTGAAATGAAAACAACAGGGCAGGCAAGCTGTAAATCATGTCATCTCCCTGGTGAAGGGAAATAGAGGAGGAAGAAAGAAAGCCATACTGTTTGTATGCAGTGACATGGGAAATAAACAGCTACATGGGGATTGGGAGAAGGGAGGGGGATTTTAAGAAACAGAGTGAGAAAGCCCAATGTATCCAGGAAAGCATACTGTCTTAGTTTGGGTTTCTATTGCTGTGAAGACAAACCATGACCACAGCAATTCTTAATAAGGTGGTAACTTACACTTTCAGAGGTTCAGTCCAATATCACAATGACAAGGAGCATTGTGGGAAGCATGTGGCATGAAAGGAGACGTGGTATTGGGTACATCTTGGCTTGCAGGAAAGAGGAAATTGACTGAGATGCACTGGGCAGTATCTTGAGCTTAGGAAGCAGCCCATAGTGACACACTTCCTCTAACAAGTCATACCCACTCCAACAAAGTCACATCTCCTAAGAATGCTGCTCCATATGACCTTCAGACTACCTCACATGCCAAGGCAGTGGCCAGTACCAGAAAGAAAAGGAGATCAAAAAAGGAAGAAACAGGTATGTTTTTCTGAGTGCCTGCACTGAGAAAGAGTCCTGGGAAAGACAAGTCATTGCCTCACAGGGGAGGTCAGTTATCCTCTTTGTCAGTGCTGGGAGCTGAAGCTAGCTCTATGGAAGAGCAGCCAGTGCTCTTAACAAGTGTGTCACCTATCGTGGTTTAATAAGAATCAGGATAAACAAATAGGCCAAACAGATGTTTATTCAGGGAGAAATAACTTACAAGCTAGACAGATGAACACCAGCAGGTTCCACTGGATGCTGTCCTCTCCAAGCAAGAGAACTCTCCCAGATTCCTCCTCAGACCTAGTTCCCCAGGTCACTTCCACCCCTGTCTCCACCCCCAATGGGCATGGTCAGTGCCACAGATGCTGACAAGGTGAATAGCTCACTACAGCCCCCTCCCCCCAAAAAAAATAAATCTTATAGAAAGGGAAAGTAGAACCTTTCCTTCTTTGGTATTATAACTCTGCTGAATTCCCTAAATCCTTTTCTATAACCTTGACTGTCTAATGGGAGAGTGGCCACAAAGGGAACATCTCCTTGCTACAGCTTACCTAACCCTCATCCTTTGTCCCAGCCCATTTTAAACATCATCTAGAGAGCATTGTTTCTTGGCAGAGTGCCTTGGGCAAGGGTTTGGGTAGTATGGACAAATCCCATCTCTTCTAAGAGTTCTCTCCCACATAAATTAGTGGGGAGGCCAGTCAGGATATAGAGCTGGAAGTAACCTGAATGGTCTGCAACTCTCTAGTTAAACCAAAATGTTTTCTTAGACTATCACTATTTTGATGATGAAAACTGTGTGGCTGCTGAGCCAATTCTACCTGAGATAAAGCGACGATTTTTGTCAGTAAGGTTTGAATGAGCTCTTATATGACCCACAAAGCACGGTGCCTTTCTTTGATGAATGACACTTTGAATTTGCTCAAACAGTAATTTAACCTGATTATTATTAGTTCCAATGTATGGAACCATCTCTATAACTTGAAAAGCTCTGAAAACATAATGACTATCACTATATGAGTTAAATGAATCATTCATTCAAAGCTGAAAAACTATTGCAACAGTTCCTAATTCAACTATCTGAGCTGAATCTGAATCTGTCCGTACTACATATTTTTTCCCATCAATAAATAATATAAGCTGCTTTTCCATCAGAAGAACCATCAGTACATACTAACATAGCACTTTGAACAGGATTACCCCTTACAATTTTAGGGAATACAAAAGGATGCATTAATGCGTATTGCAGCAGTCTACGAGCTGGAAACTGATTATCAATTTTTCCCAAAAACGGAGTAAAAGCAATTGTGCATGAATCACTGTTTTGAAATAACCAATCAACTTGCTTTTTGGTATAGAGAACATGTATTACATTTGGTTCCTTGCCAAAATATCTCCTAGAGTCCATATGGCATTTTTGTACCACATAAGCTACTGCTTCAAAATAAGGATTTAACACTTTAGCTGGGGAAACAGGTAAATGCAACCATAACAATGATCCCTCTTGCCATAAGACAGAAGTCAGACTATGCTGTGTGGGAAACACATAAGTATCCCATGGTTTTGCATAGTCAATATAGCATATCTGTTGATGCTGGATTGAATTCTCCGATTGTAAGAGAACTTGTCTACTCTCTTCAGTTAGCTGTCTAGGTGAATTGGGATCAGTATCTTCTTTCAGGATATGGCTTAAAGGTTTCAAATCACCAATAGGTGCTTTTAAAAAAAGGACGTAACCATTTCAAAATTTTCTAACAACTTCTGAAAATCATTCAATGATCATAAGCTATCTTTTCTAATGTAACATAAGTCCCAAATACTTTTGAAAACTTTCTACTATGACCTGTAAAGCTTTCATTAGCTGACATGGTCTCATTTGCATTTTCACTGACACCTTTCTAGGTTGGGGGCCAAACAGGCCTGCAATTCCCTGAGGCTTTTTCTCAATAGGTGACATGGTCTCATTTGCATTTTCACTGACACCTTTCTAGGTGGAGGGCCAAACATGGCCTGCAGTTTCCTGAGGCCTCCTTTCAATAGCTTATCTCAAATCTTATATTAACCTCCATTCTTTCAATTTCTTTTTTAACCACCAAAATTTAGGAAGATTTTTGTATTCTCTACTCTTCTAAACTCTTTTGAGCCATCCATACAGATTTCTCTGGCTCTCAGCCCACTCTGGCTTTGACCATTTCCTACTGTTCCATTCTGCAAGACTGAAAGTTATCAGAGATGAAGATCTCCATCCCTCATATCTCTCTCTTGCAATTCAAGTAGTACCTATTGTTGGGATTCACACATTTACAAATTCACAATCACACTTCAGACACTCACATGTGTGGCCACACCTTACATTTTTCAGCTCTCCTTTTCTTTAGACCAAGATTAGTTTCTTGAAATAGAACATCTTGTAATGCAGCTGTTATAACTAAACCTTGAATTATGAACATCCAAAATCTGAACAAATCCCAATATATGTCACTTTTTTACTTTTTTCCCCACTTTTTTTTCTTTTTCTCTTTTTTTTTTTTTTTTAAATGTTTTTTATGAGTCCTTAAAACACTTTCTGACAGGCTGCATTAGTTATTCTATACTCTTGACAGGGTGTTGGCCATGGCAGCAGCTCCTAAAGCAGCAGACATCTAGGTCTCCTCCTGCCTTTGCTCTCTAGGCCTGGGCTTGCCTGCTGCAGCTTATCTGTGAGTGCAGCTATTTGAAAAGCAAGAAATCACCATTGTAGCAACTCTGAGTTCCTGCTGACCTAGTGCTTAAGCCTGATGCACCTTAGCTCCCCCAAGCCCTGCTGCAGCTCTGAAAGAGCTATGGTGGCAGCTTTTGGGAGGATGTCTCTCATTGGGCTTCACTCCAGGATCCTTAGAAAAGTCCCTGTCTTTCCCTGAAGATAAGGTCTTTCTCTGATCTGCACAGGCACCTAGTGGCTTCTTAGATAGCATCTTATGCTCTTCCACCTCACTTTTACTAGCCTGTTGAATGGATTTTAAAAATCCTTTGAAAGTTTCTGTCTTTACTGCAGTTTCCTGTTCCTCTAGAATTTCCTTTAATTGAAATTCTAATTCAAACTTTCTGGGTGAATTCCCCATCTCTCTTTTTTCTGTTTATTTACTTATTTACCCCAATAAGTCCCTACAGGCACAAGGGTCAACCCCTTACACTTACCTAGCTTTTCAGTGAGGACCTCCAATTGCTGTAGAAACCCGAGAAACTGCAGAGGGTGTTGAGGTTAATAACACTGTACTCTCTTGATATTAAAGCTTATCTTGCATTAATTCCAGAGAGTAATAATCTACTCACATTCTGAACTGATTTGAGGCACTCGTGTGGACCAAATTCATCCCTACACCCTAGGAGTATCTTAATAAAGTGACAGCCAGGACCCATCAAGTCTTATTGCTTAATTAAAAACAAACTCCCAAGTAATTATATATATATATATATATATATATATATATATTTTTTTTTTTTTTACTTGCCATAAAATAACACTCTTTCATGTGAACAGTCTATGTATAAAAGATAATAGCAATAACAAATGGATGTAGAGGAGAGTCTATTTCTGAAGAGAAAGGGGACCGGTGGGGTGGATATGAGGGGCAAGTAAGGGGAATATGTGAATATAATCAGATGGCATGAAGTACATTCATGAAAACATTGTAATGGGTCACACTCTTCCAACCTACTTTGTCCGGGAGTAGTTCATAAAGCCCTCTCCTTCTGCAGCATCCTGTCTTACCCACAAAGAAAGGTCATGCAGGATGCTGAAGCCCACAAAACTTTCTCTTGTGTTTTTCCAAGAACATTTGTGAAAGGCTTCTATATCATTTAAATTCCTTCTAGGCCCTGGCAATGTTTCTATTTTTCATTTTAGCCACAAGGTTTCCTCAATGATTAACACCACTGATTATTATCTATTTGGACCGTTTTTACAATTTTTCTATTGTCTTGTCTGTTTTTTTCCTTATGATTGTGAAAATTTAAAAAGTACACCTGGATAAGAATTATATATATATAAGAATACCTGTCTGGTTCTGTGAAGTCTTTAATTTAGTACAGTAAGAGTCTTGTCTGGGTCTTGCTTTAATTAGTATTTGTTAAAACGATTTATTTGTTTTATGTATGTGAGAGTGTTTTGCTTGTATATGTGCACCATATGCGTACCTGGTGTATGCAGAAGCCAGAAAAGTGTATTGGGACCCCTGGATTTGGATTCAGGGATGGTAGTGATCTGCCTGTGGGTGCTGGGAACTGACCCCAAGTCCTCTGCAAGAGCTACAAGTGCTGTTAATGCTTAGCCACTCTGTAGACTCATGCTTTAATTTATTAAGAGGCAAGAGACTAAGTAATCCAGGCTGACTGACCCCATGATCCTCCTGCCACAGTCTTCCAAGTAGATTGGGTTATGTCCCAGTGTCATTGAGCCTAGCAAAGAAGTTCTTGTTATTTACTAGTTGTAATTTCTAGTTGTCACTTGGCTCACCATTTAGCCCAGGCTGGCCTTGAGCTCATGGTCATCCTGCTTCACTCTCCTGAATTCTGTGGTTAAAGATGTGTGTTACCATACCTGGATAACAAGATGAACAAAAATTCTTAGTTTTAATGTTTGGTCCTGTGTTTTTTAAGTCAAACTAAAAATACAAAGACCAGTGGCTACAATTTCCATATTGTTTTATTCCCTGAACAGTCCTTAAAAAAATGTCACATAATGGGCAGGAGAGATGGCTCAGAGGTTAATAGCACTGGCACTGGCAGCTTTTGCAGAGGACCAGGGATAAATTTACAGCATCCACATCAAAGTGGGTTACAACATCATTAACTCTAATTACAGGGAATCTGACACTCCATTATGGCCTCATCAAGCACCAGAGTAGATACTGTTAGCACCCAGACACACCATGTTCCCTGGGGGAGCTGACAGAATGCATTACCCTGTGCACATGACAAGAAGTATCCTGGTTCTGGACACAGCTACAAAAGGTCCCTTTAAGAGAGAAGCTCCACTTACTTCCTCTCTTTCCTGCTGTCCCTCTGAAGAGGCAAACAGTTCTCTGTTTCTCTTTCTTTCTCTCTGCTTTCTGCTTCTTTCTTGTCTCCACTCTCTGCCTTCCCTTCCCAGGGTAAACTTCCCACTTACATTCTGCCTGCATGGCTTTTACATCTCACCTGCTATGGGATCTCATAAGGTCCCCCTCATGCCACATATTAACATGTCTCAGGTCCCCCAAGGATGGTCAATGCCCCCCTCAGGTCGGAAGGAAGCAGTCTTGAATACTCTATGCCCTCATTCCCCTAACCTGCCATGCCTGACTGCTCACTTTTCAATACATAAAGCGGGGGGGGGGGGGGGGGGGGAATGTTAGCATCCAGGCACAGCTTGGCCCTGCCCCTTGGAGACCAAGCACAATGCATCTCCCTTCCACCCATGGGAAGCAGTATACTGGCTCTATGCATGCACAGGAGCTCCCTAAAAGAGACTGGCTCTGCCTATTCCCTCTCTCTTACCTGCTGTTCCTCTGAAGAAGCAGACAAGTCTTTGCTACCCCACTCTTTAACTCTCACATCTCTTCCTTCCCCTTCCTCACTCTCTTCCCTTCTCCCAATAAACTTCTTACATAAGTTCTGCCTTTTGTCCTATGTGTATCTCACACGCCATGGGATCTGCTAAGGTTCGCCTCCCACTGCATATAACAACACATACATACAACTGAATGAAAAATGAAATAAACGGAGGACATGGCTATTAAAGTATGGGGAAAAATTTTATTGTAGATATAATGGAGAAATCAGGCAGACGGAAGGCTCCAGGTTGCACACACTGGCAGATTAAACCAGACCACAATAGGAGAGAGGGAGAGAGAGCAAGTGAGGAACTTTCAACCAAGGCTTCCCAGGCCAATAGACCAAGAGACTGGCACAGCCAAAAATGGTTGAGTTATATAAGGATCAAGCTGCAGGAAGGGAAGCTCAGAAGTCCAGCCCCTGGGAGGGTGAGGTTTAGGGTGGGGTGGGGTGAGAAGTGCTGGCTTTGTGACCTAATATTCTAGGCTTTTGTGATGATAAGGGGTGATGTAGTCTCTTTTATAACTACTACCTGCTGACATTGGGGCATTAATGTCAGGGCCCAGGAAGGCTGGAATAATGGTCAAAGGATGGGAAAACAATAGAGGGTAGGCCATTTGGCTCCCTGTGTGGGTCCTGCAGGACTACCTGAGGCTAAGGAAGTGCATGTTTGCCTTGGAGCAGTCTGTGTTGCAGAGCTTCAGGATAGTCAGAAATCCAGTGAGATGCACCTATGGATGACACATTTGGAGCAGTTTGCTCTCTTCAATTGGTTGGAACTCTGTTGGGACAGATACACACTTATCTTGGGTGTATATTTCAAAGGTCCAGGACCATGGTCTGGTAGCTGAGGGCAGGAAGTCTCGAGATCAGGAGGAAATAAAAACAAACACTCTCCAAAAAAGTCACACATAATATAACTTCTCCTACTCAAGTCACATTTTCCCAGTTTAAGAACTGGAGATGAGGCTTCTGGAAATTTTTCCTTTCCAGTGATGAACTAAAGACATAGAAGAAAATGGCATATCTTTACAAGACTAGACCCTGTCACAAAGGAAGGAGGGTAGCTTATGTGGGAGTACCCAATGATAACTTGTTCTTAGCACTACAAGGAAAAGAGTTGTCTTCTCTCTTGTTTCAATTCTGAGTATCTCATATCTTACCTCCTGGGATTTCAGTTTCTGTAGCAGGGCTGAAGCCACATGCTTCCATTGCTAGCTGTGTGTTTGTTCCCATTCTCATTAGCACTGCAGAAATAGGCCAATTGGCCTAAATCAGCTCTTTAAGGAGTGGGGGTGGCAGTACAAAATCTCAGGGTGTGGCCATCAGCCTTGATAGCTGATTTAATGTGGCCACTTGGCACGTTTAAAATTTATTTTTCGTATTTATTTATTAATTGACCTAAAACTCCCATGCTAATGTGTGACTAGTGGGCTTTTGCGGCACCTGCTCTGCTGTAGAAGCCCAAGAAACTGGGGAGGGTGCTGAGGTTAATAACACTGATATTAAGTAGGCTTTTCATTATATATCTTACTTTTCTCCAGGGGCTAGCTTATATACTCGAGCACCAGATGGTGGAGGGGGAAGCAAAAGGGGGCCATTATTTATCTCAGGTTCCAAGGACTGGCTAGGGTGCTTTCAGGGCTGTGGGAGCCAAAAGAGCATTAGCATTTTGCATTTGAAAGCATCTCTCCTGTTATAGAGGGTTATAGTTATTCTCCCTGAGGGCAGCAGCAGGGGGAATGAGTTCTTAGTTTAGGTCTTAATCCTACAGGGTTTGGGGAAAGCAATGGCAGCAGCACTAGAAACTTGGCTTCAAATCCCTGTTTCCATCTTGCCTGCTGAATGCAAGTCCCTGAGATTCCTATGCAAACTTGGATGTTGGTAACTCTTAAGGTCAAAGGGGTCCCTGGAAAGTACTCAGTGCCAGCCCACTTCCTACAAATTGAAGTCCAACAACCAACTCTGTATTTGCTTACCTGAGGGCATCCTCTTGGACACCAGAATATCTCTGTCCAATTGTGGGGACAGGGAGCCAGCAACTTCTAGGTCAACCACCAGTTGACCCTAGAGGATATACTGCCTCTTCCCTTCTTTTGAGATGTGGTGCGATATTTGTACAGTGTTTAAAAGGTGTATTGGTGTGATTGGTGTAATAACATCCTGGACATCCAGTAGTTTGGCATAAGGTATACTCAGGACTCCCAGAGACAGTCAGGACTCTAGGAAGAAGAAAGGCAGAGTGGCCTGCTAGATACACAGAGGACACAGAAGAGCAATATGGAAGAGAGATAACACCATGTAATAGAACATGGATTACTATAAATATGTTAATAGAACATAGATGTATGTAAATGGCTTAATTTATGTTCTAAGAGCTCTGAACTGAGCCTTAGCTGTAGGCTAAGCTTTCATAATTAATAAGAAGTCTCTGTGTCATTATTTGGGGGCTGGCTGGGGTGACAGATGGTCACTTGGAGTGATCAGTGCTGTGGGTATATCATGCAACTTCCCAGACTACTTCCTGGGAATCCAGTTTGCCTGGCCTGCAGTAACCAGCTTGACACCACCCTTTCCTGTTTCCCCTCCCCTCATTTAATTGGTATGATAACACAGTATCACCAAAGCAACTTAAAGGGGAAAGGTTTTGTATGTCTTATACTTCCAGGACACATTCAGGGGGGTCAGGACAGGAACTCTAGCAGGGGCTTGAAGGAGAAACAATGGAAGAATGTTGCTTGTTGTATCACTTACAGGATCACCATTCCTTATCTAGCTTTCCCATACAATAAAGGGCCACCTACTTATGGATGGTGATGCCTACAGTAATCTGGGTCCTCCTGCCTTAATTAGTAGTCAAGACAATTCCCCCACGGATATGACCAGGCCAAAGTGGTCTAGGCAATTTCTCTATTGGAGCTTTCTTTCAGATGCCTCAAGTGTGTGTCAAATTGACAATTAAAACTAACTAGGATCATTCCTGATGCTGTTGTCTGGAAATATTGAAAAGGGCAAACCCGACTCTGCCCATACACCACCTAGCCTGCCTTTCCCTCACCCTTTGTCCTGCTGGGCCTACTGCTTCGGGTGACAATAGGGCCAGAGTGCAGGTCCAACAGCCCCTCCACCTCCATGGAACTTTCTGAGCACACTGGGCCCACCTATCCATGTGGGGCCAATTTGAGGCTGCACTGGCATGATCTTTGGACTCTAAGGCCTGCCCTCTGCTGGAGGTGAGTCTAGGACCAGTTCAGGTCCAATCCCCCACCACCACATCCATCCCTGGGAACTCACTGGGTTAGCTCTGCATCTCACTCCCCCATATATCCTGGCTCTGGATAGTACAGTCCTGGTACTCTGCACCATACACTCACCCAGATACTGCCTTCCCCTCACCCTTTGTCCTACTGGGCCCACTGTTTCAGGTGAGTATTGGGCCACAGTGTGGGTTCAGCAAACCCTCCAACTCCATAGAACTTCCTGGGACTGCTTTGAGCACACTGGACCCACCTATCCATGCCTGGCCACCTTGAGGCCACATTCACCTGATCTTTGGACACCAAGGCCTGCCCTGTGCTAGAGGAGAGAACTTCAAGAGAGCTTGGATCATCCAGAGTTGCAGATATCAAACTCCTGACCCACGTACACCCACGGAGAGATCAGGGGAGAGAGAGAGACAGAGAGAGAGAGACAGAGACAGAGACAGAGAGAGCATAAAAGTTTGAAGAGAAAACTGAAGCTAAAGAAAGGTCTAGAGACCTCCAAGTGTGCCGCCAACTAACAATTTGAGCAACTGTGGAAAGGCTAAAATAAATGCCTTTCCTGGATACTGAGATCACCTACTAACTTGTCCATGGAGCCCTCATCTAATACCTGTTTGGAAACAGAAGCTAACACCCATAACTAAACACTGAGTCTAACTAGAATCCAGATGCAGTCAGAGAGGACAAGACCAGGTATGGAAACACATAGAGACAGCTGACCTGAACAAGGAGGAGCTGTCAGACCCCAGACTGATAGCTCGGAATCGAGCATGGGACTGACTCAGGCCCCTATGAAAATGGTTCTCAGCCAGAAGGACTGAGCAGTCTAAGGGACCTCAGACAGTGGAACCAGTATGTATCCCTGGTGCACAAAAGGACCTTGTGAACACATCCCCCATGGAGGGATACTGCCTTAACCTAGAGACAGGAGAGAAGTCCTAGTCCCTACATGAAATTACCTGACAGATCTACATGACCCCACCTGGATGTCATTGCCCTACATGTGGAATTGGGCTGGGGGGGATGGGAGGGGAGGGTGATCAGGGTGCATGTGTGGAGGCAGAGAGTATAAAAGTGAGTGAGTGAGGGAGGAAGAGGGAACTGCAATTGACATGTAAAATAATAAATTAAATAAAGAAATTAAATAAAAAAAAGAAAACAAAAACTCAATATGTCAAATAAGAAAAGAAAAAAGTCGGTAAAACACTGGGACACATCCTCTACATGAAAGTCAGCAGCTAGTATGAAGGAATGCCACTCCCCAAAGGGGAGCACAGGCAGAAAATTGCAGGGGGAGCAAGAGAAGTGGAATCTTGGGAGGTGGAATGGTGTTTCAATAGGTAGGAGAACTTGTTCTTGCACAGACCTGTGTTCAGCTTCCTCAATCCACTTGGAAGCTCCCAACCATCCTTAACTCCAGACCCAAGGGATCTGACACCCTCTTCTGACCTCTGTGGGCACAAGACATCCTCCTGGTGTCCATACATCCCTGGAAAATGCTCATACACATAAAGATAAATAAGTCTAAAAGATTCGAAAAGTGGAATTGTGCAGGGTGTAGACAAACCACTATGTCAGCCAGCCCTGGACTGCTCTGACTTCTCAACTCGCTGTGTGTATAATAAATTAGTTCTCTTTCTTACCCACTGTGCAGTTCAAATTGGCCTCAACTCATGATCCCCCACCTCTGTCTCCCTGTGGGATTATAAACCTGTGGCACCACACCTGACTGCAAGTTTCCTCTTACCAGTTCAAATTTGAATTTCTGATACTTTTGACTGAAAACATCTGAACAGATGAAAGGTTGTGATCATGTTTTCGCTCAATCAACCATCAGAAGTATTGATGTCCTGACTTTACTGAGGAGAAGCCACACCCAAGTGCAAAGCCTCAACCAGGACAGCACATCCCTCCTCCTGTTCAGAAAGTTAAGGAGACTGAAGAATGGATAACCCAATGAAAGTACAAAAAACAAATTCAAAATTGACCTGTGCTTTAAAAACAACAGTACAGGCATTCATCATGTAAGTGAAAAGGATAGAAGCAGCCATAATTCTAAGAAATTGTGAATGGAAAAGTTATGAATCTGCCTTTCCCTGTCTTAATAACACTTTCCTTTTATTTTACACTTTTGCTTTGCTTATTAAAACAGGCTCTGTCTCTATAACCCAGCCTTGTCTATAATTAATGATCTCCTTGCTTCAGTCTCTCTAGGGCTGGGATCACACATGTGCATGGTCAGGAGCAGTCTTTGTGGGGCTGCAATCTGAGCCAGCCAAGCTGCCCCAAGTCCATACCTGAGTGAGGGAGTGTGGACAAGGGAAAGGCTACCTAGAGACAATAAAGAAAAGACAGAGAGACAGAATAAAGGTCAGGACGACAGATCAGGCAATAATGAAATGCCAAAAGTTTATTTTTCACTACTCTTATATACCTTAACCAAAAAGGGGAACACAGTATCATGTATATGGAACAAACAGACTTTTCTTCCTCCCTTATTCTAAGGGTTCAATAACCACACCTTTGCTCCAAACTTCTTGTTCCTTAGACTTGAGGTCAGGAGTAGCCACACCTCAGATTCAGATCTGATATTACTTAGACTAAGACAGACAAACATTCTACTGTAGCCACACCTTTGACCTTTAGGTCTTAAGACTTGCTGAGGACAGCTTTCAACTCTCTGTTCTTGTGCCAAGATGGGCACAAGTGCACCCCACAGTGCACCCCATGTCCAGCCAAACTCCATTTTATTCACTGTCAGCTATGTTCTCACTTGGAATTTCTCTCCGTCTGCCTTTCTTTCTTTCTCACTCTCTGTTTTTTTTTTTTTTTTTTCCGAGACAGGGTGCCTCTGTGTAGCCCTGGCTGTCCTTGAACTGAGACAGCCACCTGCCTCTGCTTTCCAAGCTCTGGTATACTTCCTGCCTGTCAAGCAGTTGACTTACAAGGACACACAGATTCACACACTCATGTGTGTTTGTACCATTTATTTTAGTCTCATTAACCTTTCTAAGCCATTAGGAATAAAGTAATTTCCTTTTATGAACATCATAATATTGACTTTGCGTCATGCCAAAAGGACACAGCAGGGGAATTAATCATCACATCCTAAGCTTAATCTTCACAGTGTTCTCTCTCCCCTCTAATAGCGCTCCAGTGCTTGCTTCCCCTTCCTGGCATATCTCTTATCTGCTCAAGTACCAATGCCTTAGGTATGTGACCCTGCTCCTAGGAAGCTTCTTATATGAGGAATGGGGAACAGCCAGGCAGTGGTGGGGAGCAGTAGTTATCCATGTAGCAGTGGCCAAGAGAAACTAAAGGCCTTGGATGCACCTCTTCTATTTCTCCTTAGTGGCACTAGTTTCCCTGGGGAGAAAACACACTCATCCTGACATCTATTCTAGTCTAGAGACTGAGTCCAGCAGATTCACACTCTGTCTCGATTGATTTTTTGTACTCTGAGTCAATTCCCTGGAAGTTGTCTTGTGACTCTGTTGTGAAAGGTATCCCTGATTCAGCTTCTTTTGTTCAACCCTCTTTTCTTTCATCTGTTCCAATTTCCTGTCTCTCATCTAGGCTTCCTGAGGTCTCCTATGAAGTCTACTTCAGGCCTCATGCACTCCTTCCCTTTCTTTGTTGTGTTAAGCAGCTTTTAGCCACCAGGACTCTTTGTTGTTTAAATTTCTGCTGGAAAAACCTTTGTGCAAAGGAAACAACATAGACACAGTGCACACACAGACTTGCCCCAGGGAAATCGATGTGTAGCAATCACACTTCCAATTTGGCACCTTCCATGACATCATGGAGCAGCTTTGTCCTCTGGGGGATATGTGCCTTGGGTTTAGCTCCATGGCTAAGGGAGGGGCAGTGAAGTGGCATCCACTGTGGAGGGTGCAGTCTGTTTCTCATGCTCATTACAGTTGCTGTCTCCCCATGGCTGCAACAGTTCCCTTGCTGGTCAGGATAAAGGAATATAGGAGGCAAGCTGTCATGGAGAAGACTCTGGGAAGAGTGCAGACTAAGAAGGCCTAAAGGCACCTGAAATGTTGGAGGTCGCACATATTTTCCTTTCCTCCCCTTCGTTTTCTCCTACTTCTTTCTCCATTTGCTGCCCCCCCCCACTTCCCCTGAGCTCTGAGGGACTTGTCCCTTCCCAGTTCTGTGAGGGACTTTATATGAATCTCTTAGAATACACCTTGTATCCTAGATCCTCTGGTGGTGTGAATTATAGGCTGGTGATCATTTGATCTAGGTCTAAAATCCATATATGAGTGAGTACATACTGTGTTCCTCTTTTTGTGACTGGGTTACCTCATTCAGGATGGTTTCTTCAAGTGCCATCCACTTGCCTGCGAATTTCAAGATAACATTATTTTTTTCTGCAGAGTAGTATTCCTTTGTGTAGATGTGCCACATCTTCATTAACCATTCTTCAATTGAGGGGCATCTAGGTTGCTTCCAGGTTCTTGCTATTACAAATAGTGCTGCTATGAACATAGTTGAACAGATGTCTTTGTTGCATGGATGTGATTCCTTTGGGTATATGCCTAAGAGGGTGATTGCCTGGTCCTGTGGTAAACTAATTCCCATTATCCTGAGGAACCGCCATACTGATCTGCAAAATGGCTGTATGAGTTTGCCCTCCCACCAGCAGTGGAGGAGTGTTCCACTTTCTCCACATCCTCTCCAACATAAGTCATCATTGGTGTTTCTAATTTTAGCCATTCTGGCAGGGGTAAGATGGTATTTCAAAGTTGTTTTGATTTGCATTTCCCTGATAGCTAAGGATGTGGAGCACTTTCTTAAGTTTCTTTCAGCCTTTTGGATTTCCTCTATTGAGAATTCGTTCTTCAGTTCTGTACCCCATTTTTTAATAGGGTTATTTGGTGTTTTGTTGACTAGTTTATTGAGTTCTTTGTATATTTTAGAGATCAGCCCTTTGTTGGATATAGGCTTTTTGAAAATCTTTTCCCAGTCTGTGGGATGCCGTTTGGTCTCGTCCACTATGTCCTTTGCCTTAGAGAAGCTTCTAAGTTTGAAGAGGTCCCATTTATTAATTGTTGCTCTCTGTGTCTGTGCTCCTGGAGTTATGTTCAGGAAGCGTTCTCCTATACCACTTTGTTCAAAGGTACCTCCTACTTTCTCTTCTAAGAGGATCAATGTGGCTGGATTGATGTTGAGGTCTTTGATCCATTTGGACTTGAGTTTTGTGCATGGCGACAGACATAGGTCTATCTGCAGTCTTCTACACACCCTCATCCAATTGTGCCAGCACCATTTGTTGAAGATGCTGTCCTCGCCCCATTGTATAATTTTAGCTGTTTTGTCGATAATCAGGTGTTCATAGGTGCGTGGGTTAATATCAGGATTTTCAATTCAATTCCATTGGTCTACCTGTCTATTTTTATGCCAATACCAGGCTGTTTTCAGAACTATAGCTCTGTAGTAGAGCTTAAAGTCAGGAATGGTTATGCCTCCTGAAGTTCTTTTATTGAATAGGGTTGTTTTGGCTATCCTAGGTCTTTTGTTTTTCCATATAAAGTTGATTATTATCCTTTCAAGGTCGGTGAAGAATTGTGGTGGGATTTTAATGGGGATTGCATTGAATCTGTAGATTGCTTTTGGTAAGATTGCCATTTTTACTATGTTAATCCTACCTAACCAAGAGCATGGGAGATCTTTCCATTTTCTGGTATCTTCTTTAATTTCTTTCTTTAGAGTCACAAAGTTCTTCTTATATAGGTCTTTTACTTGTTTGGTAAGCATTACACCAAGATACTTTATGTTGCTTGTGGCTATTGTAAAGGGTGATGTTTCTCTGATTTCTTTCTCTGTCTCTTTGTCGTCTGAAAAAAGTAGGGCTACTGATTTTTTTGAGTTTATCTTGTATCTTGCTAATTTGCTGAAGGTGTTTATCAGCTGTAGGAGTTCCCTGGTAGAGTTTATTGGGTCGCTTATGTAAACTATCATATCATCTGCAAATAGAGACAGTTTGACTTCTTCCTTTCCAATTTTGATCCCCTTGATCTCCTTTTGTTGTCTTATAGCATTAGCTAGAACTTCTAGTATGATATTGAAGAGATATGGAGAGAGAGGACAGCCTTGTCTTGTTCCTGATTTTAGAGGAATTGGCTTAAGTTTCTCTCCATTCAGTTTGATGTTGGCAGTCGGTTTGCTGTATGTTGCTCTTATTATGTTTAGGTGTGTTCCTGTTATCCCTGACCTCTCCAATACCTTTATCATGAAAGGGTGTTGAACTTTGTCGAAGGCTTTTTCCACATCTAGGGAGATAATCATATGGTTTTTCTTTTTCTGTTTGTTTATATAGTGGATCACGTTGATAGATTTATTATATTTTATAAACAGGTACTTGCCCATCAATGTTGATGGCATCACTGTGTGCAGAACATTAGTGAACCTAGCCTGGTGTCCAAAAGCATTGCCACAGATGAAGCTCAGTGATGTACTGAGAATGTGACATCTTTTCAGCCTTATATAAAAAGTAGTTCTGTTGTTTGTAGTATGCAGATCCAAATGGGGCTCGATGAGGTGGCTCGGGAGATGAGGACACTTGTTCTTCTTACAGTTCCCAGGATAAATACAGAGTATCTCATGTTGACTTTCAAACTCAGTGACTCAGTGAAATCCAGATTCCAGAGATCTGGTGCCCTCTTCTGTCTTCCTTGGGCACTCCATACAGGAAATCATGGGGATGACACACACACATAAAATAAATTAAAACATGAAATGGATGATTTCAAACTGGCTACAACTTGAGATAAACATAGGAATCAACTTAAAAGCAGTTCAAAAAGATAGTCACCCATGGGTATGTTCACTTCACAATGAGTGCTTGTCTGTGTACACCTGAAGTCCTGTATTTCATGCATTTGCAGGAATTGCTTTGTCCCAGACTAGTAATGACTATATGGCTGGGGTGTGAGGTTCAGAGTCGTAAGAATTGGGAAGCGAGCAGGAATGTGATCACTATATATTATAACCTCTGAGAAGCAAATATGTCTAGTAAGTAGTATAATGAAAATAAAAGACAAGGAGAACAATACTATCAACACTGCAGTTTTTGGCTAATTGCTTTGATATTAAGTAGTCACATAGCCATAATATGGATCAACTTCCATATCCTTATCCTTCTCCCTGAGAATGAAAATGTGCAGTTAGAGAGGTGCACTTGGCAGCATTCTGTCGCTCCTGTGAGGCCCCACTTCTTCATGGCCTCCCTCTCTGAACTCTGGCAGCTGTGGTGGGCTGAGGGGGAGTGGCCGTGGAATTTCACTTTCCTTTATGGAATTGGATGGCAGCTGAAGTCTAGCAGAAGATATTGCATTTGAGGTTTGGGAGGTGATGGGGCCTTGTTTCTGGCAGCAGAAACAAGTCCCTTGGGAGTAAAGTAAGAGATGATGCTTGTCAAGGCCTATTGCAAAAATGGATGTGGTTGGTTAATTTAGGTGGTGTGGCACTGGTGGCAGTCAGAACAGCTGTCTTGTCAGAGGCCATCAAAGACATGCTGGCAGGAGCTGGTTGGAATATTTTGAGTGTGGTAGACTGCGTTGACTGGGAATGTGGCCTCAAAGGGTAAGCTTCAGTGGGAATGCTAGAAACCCAGGTGTGATGCTTTTGGGAAATAGCTCTGGCTTGAGGTTTGTCCATTTTTGGAAAGCCAGAGGTACTTACTTGGCCTTCCCAAAAGGGGCAGCTCATCCATGGATGGAGATGGACACTCAGTGTGAGCACTGCTCTCTGCTGTGTAAGCATTTCCCCGGGTTTGACCACACCTTTGGCCATCAAGTGTCTCATCCAGCAGTGATGTGATGGCAGGTCCTGTCCTGGAATCTTTGTTGCTGCTGAAGTTTATCATAGCCTGGGTGGAGTACATGCCCATTTTCTTCTCACTCATTCTTATCATGGGTAAATGACCTGCACTGCCTCCAGCATGCCGGGATGAGTTTGAGGCTTTTTAAATCTGTCCTGGCTGGGCCCAGGTGAATGTCTCTCCCCAATTAGGGCATAATTTGTGTTAATTATATATATATATATATATATATATATATATATATATATATATTTAAAGTTTCTGTCTTCTGATATTGTCTAGTGGTGAGAATGGGGTGATGAAGTCTCCAACTATGAGTGTGTGAGTTTATTTTAATGTGATCATTGAGTTTTGTAGTGTTTCTTTTTCGAATGCAGGTACTTTTATTTGGGTCATACATACATATTGACAATTGAGACTTTGTACTCCTGGATTTCTCCTGTGATGAATATGAAATGAAGCAACTTTTTGAAGTGACCAAGGCCATGTTTCCTTCTTGCTTTTCACTTTGCTACTCAACTCCCCTGCCAGAGTGTAGTGGGAAATGTTGATACATTCATGGAAGATAATTTAAGAATTCTCTGAATTAAGCAGGGTCTTGGTGGCACACTCCATTAATCCTAGCACTCCAGAGAAAAATTCCGGCAGATCTTTGTGAGTTCAAGTCCAACCTGGTCTACAAATCAAGTCCCAGGATAGGCTCCAAAGAACTACAAAGAAACCCTGTCTAAAACATCAAAGAAACAAAAAAAAAATATCTTAGACTGACTCTAAAACTATAAGCAAGCACCCAATCACATCCTTCCTGGAAAAACAGATGTTTTGGTCATGGTAGCTTTTACAACAGTAAAACAGTAATTAAGACACTCACCAAGTATATCATCTGTGCATAGAAATATGTTAATGTTATCCTTTTGTGGTGATATCTTGTTTACACAAATAAAGTCTGTTTGGGAATCAGATATAGATGCAAATGCTGAGAGATCACAGAGAAGGAGCAAGCCACAGCTCATCTTATCTTCTAAGCATCTCAGGAGGAACAAAACAATTTCCTGTTTTTCCCTGCTTATACCCTGTTTCTGCCTAGCTACATCACTTCCTGCCTTTCTGGGCAGTACTGCAGACCAGTATTGTTAACTACTGGCAAAGTCCATTCTCAGAACCCCAGAAAGACTTTGTTTGTGTAAGAAAGATATCACCACATCAGTTAAAATGAGAAAATCCTGTGTCAATGATTAATGAATGTATTAATGACCACTGGTAACAAACTTGTGACACTGTTCCTGAATTAAGTATCTCAATAACAGAAACTGTCAAGTCTAGGTTGTATGTTTTCAGCTGCCCAGATTGCAGGCATGTAAGGATGCTGTAATCTTCCTGCAAGTGTTCCCTCTATCCCTTTAACACATGGCTTCTGGGATACCCATTGGCTTTCACCAGCTTAATGACATCACCCTCCCTCAGCCAATCAGCAGTAGATAGTGTTTTGAGGTTACCTTGGAAATAACTGACCAAACATTCCTCACTGCTGAGCATCCTTGATCGTGCCCAGACGTGGACTTTTTACTGAGAAACCCAACAACCAGAGTACTCATCCCTTTATCCAGATCCTACACCTTTTAGAAACCAACAACCTGTTCTTTCATCCCTTCATCCATATCTACTCCTTTTCTTTGTTGTTCCTGACTTGAAGATGTCAGGTAGGAAAAAAAAAAAAACTTAATGGTTTCAATTTTTTTTAATGGACAGCTCCATAAACTGGGAAGCATCAAACAATGTGGGATTAAGGGGAAATTGGTGAACATCAGGATGATGACATAAATGTAGTCTTGGATATGACATTTCCTAGGGGTGTATTGGACAGAGAATTTCTCCATCCTGTCACTAAATGTGTCTTTACTTTCCTTGGTGAGATAGCAGGCTGGAAGGGCTCTCTGAGGTATTGTGTCTTAAGAGTATGAAAGAAGCAAACCAGACTATTCCTGGGACTGTTTCAGCTGAAGCACAGAGAGAGCTGGGTATGTAGACAGGTCAAGTAAGGGCTATGATTCTTCCCTGCACTAATTTTGTCTCATGAGAATTACCATGTTAATACTGTGGAACAGTGATTTTGGCATATCAGTGGAAATGTCTGCAATATCTTCCACACCTCCATGAGCAGGGTTGCCTGGCCGTCCAAGCTGGTTAGGCAGCTATGTCTTACTCATGGACCAGAAGGCAAGCTTCTTGGACCTTGGCTTTTACAGTTAGGCCTGTTACTTCATGGGACAGACGGGGCTGTGTTTCATGTCTAGAGCACAGAAGCAATAGTGTTTCCTGTTGTGACTCTCAAAACAAACTCTTGAAAATTAGTGTCAGTTCCAGGACTGTTTTTTTGGTGTGTTCCCTGAGCACTTGGGAGCTGAGGTACCTGATCCAGCACTAGCAAAGCTCTGTCCAGTTTTAAAGGAACCTTTGTTCATGTTAAAATTCTTTTTAATTTCTCAAATTGAAAGACCCCCACTATGCATATTGCCTGTTTGAACTGCTCTTGCCAACTAGCCAAGGTCAAGTTATGGGAAAAATACTGGAGGGAACCAGTTGCTACTCTCATCCAAAGTCAACCAGATATCTGTGGTCTGCAGCTTGGACCAAAGCAAGGTCAGCAGGATGATATCTGGGAACAGAAGGTTCTGGGAGCATTCTATGGAGACCACCAGAGTGCTGAGATAGTCACAACTGAATTCTTTGTATTTTTTTTTTTTTTTTTTTTGTGCCCAACCTGAATAAGCAACTCTGTGCTTGGATAACCCAAATTGCCTTAATTGAATGGACCAATGAAATCCCTGTAACCATGCTTCTGCTTCTGTAAGCCTGCTTCTTGCCACCCCAACCCTATATAAACTGCCTGAGTTTTAACCTCAGCACACTAAGTCCCCTGAAATACTGAAGCGTCCACAGGTACCTGTGTAAGCAATAAACAGCCTCTTGTGCTTGCATCCAGTGGTCTGGTCTCGCCTATTGGGGGCAAGGACCTTACCCCAATGGGCTCCGAACTCTTGGGGTCTTTCAAAATGATAATATTTTTGTTGATGATGTTGGAATTGTTTTTTGCAAACCATCAAATCACATTAGCTTACATCTCCTCCCATATTTTCCCTCCAAACTTTTTGACCATCCCAAAGAAAAATTGAAAAAGACTACAGCAAGTCTTTCCTTGGTTAACCCAAATTGCCTTAATTGAATGGACCAATGAAATCCCTGTAACCATGCTTCTGCTTCTGTAAGCCTGCTTCTTGCCACCCCAACCCTATATAAACTGCCTGAGTTTTAACCTCAGCATAGGGACCGTATATTCCCTGGAGCATGGTCAAAGTCTCACTGACCCACCCCTTAAAGATATCTGGTTCTTCTCCACCGCCAACACTCACCCTTTCTGCTTGAGCCATTAAGTGTGTAGAATAACACTTCAGCATCTTTATCACAATTTAAGGACTCTCTTCAGTGGCTTTTGGATTACACTGTTTCTTTTTAATGTGAGGGAAGATAAAAGTCTCCTGTAATCATTTCTCATTCTTAATTATGAGTCTGTCATCATAGATACCAATGCAGAGGAAGCTTCCTAGGCCATAACAGCCAATGACACCACAGATCATTGACTTCCACATGGCTTCAGGAGGCAGTATAGATTATAGAGACCAATCTGGCATGGAGCTACAGCACAGTCTGTGGAGGCCTTTTGAGGCGGGTCAATTCAGATAAAGGACCACTCTCCATCTCCATTAGTGTGGGCTTCTGCAGCTCTGTTTCACTTCTACTTGGCCTGTTCATGGAGATCTGCTCTGTCATCGCCAGCATCATCTTCTTCTTTTCAGTCTCACGAGAATGCTTTTAAAAGGCATCTGCCCATAAGACCTGATATTTTAAATGTTTCAGAGTTCTTTTGTTCTCTCAATATCCTCTGCTCTCTCATCTCCCCTCAGTGTCTCCCTGGGTCTCTAAGCATCCTGGAGCTGCTCTGTGGTTGTGCAGATGCCAGCAGCCACTGACATCTCAAATTGATATTTACTGAATAAATTCTTGAAAAAATTTTGGATGTAATCAGTTGCATTTGAAGTTAGGTCATATCTACACACTCATCAGCTATATAATAGGATTAAAAGCCTTCAACTCTATGACCATAGTGGTCATTAAATTAGCAGTGCATAAATGAACAAAAACTAACATTAGTTTCTGGAGAAGCAGAGGATTTGTTTTCCTAAGGTCTTTTATTCTTGCTTACAGGCAAATTTTTAAAATCCTGTCTCAGACACCAACAGAGCTCACCGGGACTTTTCACTCCTATGGCCCCAAATGGGGTAAGTCTCATTCCTTTTGAAAACAATGTTCTTTGACATGCAATCATATATAGAAATGTAAAGAAATGGAATCATTTTTTAAATTAGTTGTTATTTAACTTAAAATCTATCTTATTTTACATACTAATGCCAGGTGCCTCTCCCTCCCTTATATCCATTCCCCTACCTCCCCCCTTTAGCTACTAAGCAAAGTAAGGAGATCCAAAACTGGGTAGTTCACTAAATTTATTGAGCTGTATTGCTGCATGTGGTGTTTTATTTACTATAATTTCTTTAGTAAGAGCTTTTTCACACACTTACTCTCTCTCTCTCTCTCTCGTCTCTATTTCTATCTCTCTCTCACACACACACACACTGTGTATGTGTGAATGTCAGACCGGAGACATACAGAATGGTAGGACAGTAGGAGGTGGCTTCTGATGTTCCTCTATCTTGTCTTTTCTGTTTTAGAACAAGAGCACCATGCAAAAATACCAAGAAATATCTCTTCTGCCAAAAGAGCGGTTCAGATTTTTAATTTCCATAGGAATGAATGTGGAAGTCAGCGACAAAGTACCCATGGAAATGTATATAAAAATGAGTGATGACCTCCTAGAGATGGCGGCAGATCTACAAACAAAAGAACTTAAAGAGGAAGCATTTGTGTTATACCACAAATTTTTAACGTGAGAACCTGCACTTTCTATCTCCTTTCCTGTGACAGATCCCTTACTAATCCTGTCTTCATCTTCATGTTTCTCCCCTCTGCTGACATTATAGAACTTGAGAAAGACATCTTTCAGTCAGATTTATGGCCGCTCACACAAATGTTTTTCCTTGCTATTCAAAGACACGAGAACCACAAATAAGGGAAATCATGATAGTTCTTGAGCATGTTTCCACATGGCCTTCATTTTAGAGGAAAGTTTGCAGTTTAAGTGGTTGTGTCTGCATTGGTGAGTGTGTCAACTGCTGTATCTCTGGCCAGGCATTCAGTCACAGACTTATTCCTATGTATGGCAGAGCCCAGATTGTTCTTCTCTTAATCCTGTAGCATATTGTTTAGTTAAGAAAGAAGTTAGCATTTCCTGAACCTAAATAGGAACCAGAGAACTATGTACTACCTGGGGTCAAAGTGGCTTAGCATACTTTCTCTGTTTTTGATCATACGTGGATAGGCAGAATAAATGCAAGATGGCAGAGCTGTCACCAGATATTTACACTTATCCTATGTGACATGAATGCTTTGTGTTTGAGGAAGGGAAAGATGGCAAAGGTCTCACCAGTCCTGCCTAGCCCTGTGTTTGGTGAAAGAGAACCTGAGGACATAAATGCAGGTGACTGTAAGGAGCCCAGGCTCTTGGGAAGACCTCTGTGGTCCTGAATCTATTGATCTTCTGAAGGCTGTTTGTGCTGAGTAGGCATATCTCCATCAGGTTCCACAGAGGAAAAGAAAGGTCAGACTTAGACATGAACACAGATACCA
Organism: Phodopus roborovskii; assembly: GCF_943737965.1. NCBI lineage: Eukaryota > Metazoa > Chordata > Mammalia > Rodentia > Cricetidae > Phodopus > Phodopus roborovskii. The sequence goes on along the minus strand of NW_026126747.1, from coordinate 58,161 downwards.
CATTTTATAATTCTCAGGTTGTGCAACTTGAAGAACATGATTTGGATGGTTTTCCAACTTTGGTTTTCTGCAAGGTGAAGGTAATCTCTTGAGATTACAGTAAACACCCCTCTATTTCCTCTCCTTAAGAGAAATAAGTGTGTTACTAGAGTACTTATTTGCCCCTCCAAACAAACATCAGTTTGTCACAACCAGTTTTCAATCCCACCCTGCACTCAAGAAACTTTCTTGGTTCCTGGACTGACAGGAGTGTTGAAGCACGTTAGCAGTCATTGTGGGTGCCTCGTCTCACTAGGTTCCATTGCACAGCTCCCTGCAGCTCTGTGTTCTCCCAGTGTTTCTTTTCATTACCTAATACTCTCAGGGAGAGGTTGTTCCCTGCTCAGAAACAATACTCTATGCTTCTCTATGAGCACACATCCTTCTCCTTTGGTAGTAGAAGGATGAGACCACACTCTATTTTTTCTTTTGAAGTTCAGGAGGAGGATGGTCTGTTTCCTTGATAGTCTGTGAGCTCATTAACCCTCCCTGCTGTCTCCTGCATGCTAGGATGACAAGCACACACAATATCAGATTAGCTATACTACTTGATAGCTGATATTTTAGGAACGCACTAGTTGATAGAAGAATTACGACCTTTCTTTCTCTAGGCACTGGGATGGATATGGATGTAACATATCAGGGTGGAACTCTTCTCACTCCAGCATCTTCTGAAACCATGCCTAGAGAGACCAAATTTTTTCAGGGTCTCATTTACAAATTTGGACCTTTTCTGCTCACATATTAATGCTGCTTTATTGCTTTAGACTCTTCGTGGAGAAGCTGAGACATGGCCCAGAATACTGGAACACCCTTTCCAAGGGAACACGATCCAAAATCAACAAGGTAGGTCTTTTTTATCCGTGTGGCAGTCCTAAATCTCCAGAGTCACAGGGAGCTACTTAGAGAAAAGTCACAGATCCTGTCCCTGGGTAAACAGGACATCTCTCAGCATCACAATACAGAAGAAAGGGATGGCAGCAAATTGGGGTCAAGTCATAAATAAGATTCTGACATCTCATGGAAATAGATAGTATCCCCAGCACAGGAAGGGACTTTTAGAGCCCATTCTCCATGGTATGATACTTCTTTAGCATGGAGACACGGGGTGGTGGGGAGCCTAAACACTATCACAATTGATTTAACAGTCTTTGATGATTCCTCATGGAAGGCCTCACCCTCTCTGGGGAGTGGAAGGGGGATGGGATGGGTAGGGGTCTGTGTGGGGAATAGGATGATAGGAGTGAGATGGAACTGGATTAGATATATAAAATAAGAAAAAATATTAAATTAAAAAATATTCATAAGTCCCTTCCCATTTGTTTTCTTTCCCCCCTTTGCTGACATTAGGTCAGTTCTAATTCTCCCTTTCTGTTTTGTTTTGCAGACAATACATAGGGTCTTTGACATAGTTGAGGCCCTGAAGAGACAACTCCTGCAGCAATATAGCGAGGAGTACTCAGAATACCTGGCAGATAAGGTCAGTGTGTGAGCATGAAGACAGGATGTTTTTGTATCACTTAATCAGCCTGTGACCTGGGACTCTGTTTTACTGTCAGCGGAGGTTGTGATCCAAGGAACAGGATCTACACATTCTTGCAAACATATGCACTCATATCTATAGAAGACAACACACACATGCACGCACACATGCACCTATTTACACCCATATACTCATGCATATTCATAGTCACAGATGCATACACCCCAAGTGTATTATGGTTTTGAGAACATTGAGACCAAACTGTCCCTTAAGAAAGCCTTACAGTATCTGAGTAAAGGGGTGTTGGTTATTTTTCATAGTACCAAGGTTATGGAGGGGATCATAGATGCTGTGGTGATTTGTCATACCTCAACACAACTTCCTTTGTTCATCTCTTTGTTGGCAGGTCTTTTTCTTCTGACTTTTGAAATATTAGACTAATCCCATTTTTCTTTCTATAGAAAAAAATGGAGAGAAGAAGAGGCAGAAAATAAGACCTTTTGGCATGAAGTAAGAGATACCATCAAACACTCCGCAGACTTTGCCAAATGGAGTGATCTTCTAGACAGGCTGGTGGATGGAGTTGAGGAAGACAGGAGCAGAGAGGACTTGGCACTTAAAAGTGCTAAAGTGTCTTCTGAAGAATGCACTGTTATTACAACATCAGTGCCATGCAGTCCACAAGAATCCATCAAAGATATGAAAAGGGGCCCATCATCAGACACACAGGGTGGAGAGGTGAAGGTGGTGGAAAGCCCAGGTAAGTCACCACAGGTTCATGTTTTTATTTTATTTTATTTTTAATTTAATTTATTATTTTACATGTCGATCCCAGTTCTTTCTCCCTCCCTCTCTCCCTCCCTCCCTTATTCACTCTCTTTTACCCTCTCTGCCCTCTCATATGCACTCTAACCACCCTCCCCTCCCATTCCCCACCCAAATTCCATATGTAGGGGAATGCCATCCAGTTGGGGTCATGTGAAGTAGGGACTAGGGCTTTGCTCCTGTCTCTAGATTAAGGCAGTTATCCCTCCATGGGGGATGTGTTCCAAAGTCCTTTTGTGCACCAGGGATACATCCTGGTTTCACTGTCTGAGGTCCCTTAGACTGCTCAGTCCTTCTGGCTGAGACCCATATTCAGGGGGGCCTGAGTCATTTCCATGCTGGCTTCCCAGCTATCAGTCTGGTGGCCCATTAGCTCCTCCTTGTTCTTGTAAGCTGTCTCTATGTGTTTCTGCCTCCTGGTGTTGTCCTCTCCATCTGCATCTGAGTTCTACTTCGACTCAGTGTTTATGTATGGGTGTTTGCTCCTCTTTCCAACAGGCACTAGTTGACTTCTCCATGGATAAGTTAGTTGTTGATCTCACTCTCACTCTTCCGGAAAGGTAGCCTTTCCATGGAAGCTCAAATTGTTAGTTGGCAGCAGTCTTGTAGTTCTCTAGACCTCATGATTTTAAAGACTTATGTTTAAATAGAGCCTATTGCATCAGGGTCAGCCACACACATTTGCGAGTGCACCTCACCAGTCTAGTAGTGCTGTGCTTTTGAAGAGGTGTCTGAAGTTGGGAGCACTAAGCAGCACAGAGAAAGCTTCATCCCCCATGCAATTTCCCCAGTCTTTGTCTTTCCTGGATCCCCTTTGCTGTGGTAATAGAACCTCGAGTGACTAGTATTTTCTCTTTCCTTCCTGCCATCTGACTTCCCATAAAAGAAGCCTTTAACTTAGTTTAAGCCAGTTCAGTTTCTTCAAAACTCATGATATTCAGATCCTCATCTTTTCAGAGCTCTGGAGAGAATAGAGGAAGCACATTAAAATACTCCTGAATTATTGCTCATCGTGAGGACTTTGCTGTGCATTGGTAATTCCGAAAAGACTATTTTGGTTGTATGTGATTGAATTTTCAGCATCAGGTAGACCTCTGTAGGATTCTCCTAGTAGGTCAGGGAGATAATGACACTGACTGAAGTGCTAGCTGTGACAGCCTCAAACCTAGGGTAGAATCTCCAGAAATCACCTGACAATTGGCTGTGGGTGGCCACCTCCCTATTCTAAGATCTCTTCAGGTTACATGAGACAGGGAGACAGAGAAGACCTGTTTTTTCACAGCACAGATAGCAGGGAAGACACAGAGCACAGAGAGATTCTTTTAGACTAACAGTGCCGGGGAAGGCCTGCACTCCAGGCAGTCTGCTCACATCTGCAGATGCGCTGTCACACCTGCGCATCCTTGCCCACACATGAACATACACATTCTGAAAAATTCACACATATCATAGACATGTACAAACACATGGTTCATATATGAAGGATTTCAAAGGAGAAATCACAAATATTGAAGAAAAAAGTTCTCAAATATGCCATCTAAATACATTATTACTTTTATTTTTTATTTGTATCATCTGGCTTTACAGCCTAAATAGGCCTTAACTTGAAATCCTGGCCCCTCACCTAGGAAATGCTTAAAATCCAAATATGCAACTACTGGGCTGGAATTTTACATATTTCTAAAGTATTGGTTGATTCTTGTCTGCACTGGCATGAGTCAAATCTCTCCTTGAATGACAACCTCAAGCAAAATTGCAATTCCCTTCTTAATTACACATTGGTGAGAGTCAGAGTGCCCCAGCTGTGGCCCTGTGTATTCAACAATCAGCATATTTAAAGATGATCTTAGAGAGTCAGTCTTAGAGAGCCTAAAGCCTGTGCACTCAGCAATCTACACATCTGCATAACATAACATCGGAGCAGAAGTAAGCTATTCTGTTCCTTTTGGACTGTAGAAACAACCAGGATAGAGTATGTGGCCTCGGCCTAATTTGAGGGAAAGAGCTTTGAGAAGAAAGTTCTCACCTGGATTGTGGTTGTATTATAGGCAGGGGGCTCCTGAAGTGATATCCAATATCTTTGAGATTTTTCCTCCAGGCCACCAGGCTGAGCTCCGCTCATGGACACCAGGTCCTGTAACCTCAGACTTCTCTCTCTTTTCCTTTGCAGGTCAGAACTCCAAAGGCCTCCGCCCTGTAGTCCTTCCAAAGGACCTTTGTGATCAGTTTCTGCGCTGTGCACGGAAGAACACCAGGAAAGGCATAGAGACATGCGGTGTATTATGTGGTACCATGGTAAATATAGGAAAACCCCTTCTTGATCTGAAGCTGTATCTTATTCCCCTTTGGCTGCCCTTGACTCCCAGAGAATATATCTAGGGGCTGTATCCATACATATCCCTCAACAGAAGGAACCATGTGTGAAATGACATTAGCTAACTTGAATTTGATGAGTTTCTGTGTCCTGGTGATTACCTACTTTGTGCTAAGGCTTAGAATAGAAACTAAACACTTCAAGACCTGTGAGCAGACCTAATGCCTGCTGCAAACAAAACCCTAACCTAGGATATGCTATTGGAGACATCTCATGTTCATCTCATTACCCCTACATTTTTCTGTTTCCCAGGAAAGCACTGGAGCAGTCAAGGTGGGGAAACACTGGGGTGAGGGTAAAGGATGAGGGTCATTCACTGGGGTGAGGGCTTCATTTATTTATGGAAAGTTGGATTGACAGTAATTGTAACAAGTTGTTTTCTTGTGGCAGGTCAAAGAAGAATACCATGTGACCCACATAATTATTCCTGTGCAGACAGCAGGCCCTAATTATTGTTATGCGGAGAACGAGGAGGAAATATATTTCATGCAAGAGGAACTGGGCCTTCTGACGTTAGGTTGGATTCATGTAAGCAAATTGATTTCACAGGTGGTGAGCCCAGATCTGTGTCTGCACAATCAAGACGAATTTCATCCATCTGTGAGCACCCACAGTCACTGGTGTTCTAGTGTTTAGTCAAAAGGCACATTCCTTGGTGCATTTCAGCTTTACTAATTTACCTCTTCCTCAGTGTAGTTCTTCATTGTTCCACTTCTTGGTTAATGTGTTGTGCATTGTAGACTCCCTAGGAGGTAAGAAAACATGGTGTAGACACCATCACCCTAAATGCTGTATGGAAGTATTTCACTCAGTCAAGAGAGTTCCCTCTGTTGATATCTTTTTGCCTTTATGAAGAAGTACTTGGTTTTGTACACCCAAAGAGCTTCTTCATGCAAAGTTGCATCCAAATTTGCTTATTTGCCTTACAATAATACACCATGGCAGATGGAAGTAGGTTCTGTGAAGCCAGGTGAAGGCAGGAGATAATCCCCTGGAGGCTTTTGTTTGCTGAGATTCAGAATACCTGGTAAATGGTGGGTGTGACAGCAGGAGAAGTGACTTTCTGACAGATAATAAGACCTAATGGGGACTGCTTGAGCACAGTGGGTTATTCCATAACAAAAGGCTGCAGGAGAACTGGTCATGGGTTTCCCAGAAGCCACAGACCAGGGACAGTAAGAGAGAGAATTCAGGATGTGACCTAGGGACAATCTCCATCTGCAAGGGGATTCAGTTCTCATGCTGGAGCTGGGGTTCATTGATGAGTTTGGCTTCTGAAATTTAAGCAGGCCATGGTGCCAGAGACTAAAAGGTTTAACTAATCCATAGAAATACAGTATACAGGCAGAATACTGGCATCCTGTCATTCAGGAGGTAAGACTTCTGGATGATGACTTTGGCACCAAAAAGTAATAACCAGAAAGAAAGAGGCTTGAAAAAAATGGGTTGAGTTTACGGCTATCTGGGAGTCTTACAGGACTGTCATGTTGAGTCTTCATCTAAGCTGTAGATCCCATAGGAAGGGAGAGTCATGAGGCCACTCTGTGCAGAACTAGCTTAACAGAATCTTCAAATGTACATGAATGGGGCAATGGCTTGTTTTGTTGGTTTTACCAGTTTTTACTCCCTTTCTTTTTCCAAATGTTTTCTATTTTAAAATATAGCTAATTTGTAAGTATGCATACATTTGCAGTGTAATTAATGACTTCTTGATGAAACATCCATGTGAATAATACTCTTAGAGAAGGAAACAGGAACCTTCCAAGGGCCTTGTCAAGCTTTGCAACTTCTCTCTTCTGAGACTGATCTCCTTCTTGTTCTAACCATCTCTTTCTCATTTCATTAGTATTCATCTACTAAGTGTGCCTTCCTCCATGATATCAGCATTTCAGTACTGCTTGTGTCTTGAAATGTAGAGGTTAGATATTTGGTTTTTACATCTGGCTTGCTTGCCTTAACATCTGCAATGTTCATCACCTTTGTGGCATGCAGTTGCCTGAGGTGTGCTTAAACCTGGCAGGCTATGAAGGAAGGGAGGGAAGAGGCATAAGTTAATGCAACAGTACTAGGTAGAGTAACACAAAATACGACCAGATGTGGCTTCTCTTCACATAGGAAGATATCCCACAGCTCTTAATGGCAGGGAACTGAAGACTCACAGAGTCTGTTGAACTGAAGTTCTAAATAGTTTGGGAACTCTTGGTTAAGATGGAATAGATTCTATTGTTGGCAGGAGGGAAGCAGATGTAGGTTAGAAGCTAAAGGACAAACTTGGAATGGTTATTGTTTAGACATCAGGTATAAGTAAATATGGATGAATAAAAGTCTAGTCCTCAGTGAGGGAACAGCCTCAAGTAATTTTTTAAAGCTCAGCTTCTAATGACCTTATAGATTAGGTTGATAAGTGAGGTCATTTCCTCTTCCTTCTCCACCTAGCAGACCACAGATGTGTCCCAGCATGATTTGGCGAGTCATTGTGGGAGGCAGTGGTTGAAAATTCTTGGGACCTGCTGTGTTGGGTATGTCATTGGGCTTACTGTGATTTCTTGAATTCTTTTGTCTCCATAGACCCATCCAACCCAGACTGCCTTTTTGTCGAGTGTGGATGTACACACACATTTTTGCTACCAGAAGATGCTGCCAGAATCAATTGCAGTGGTGTGCGCACCCAAATATAAACAGTGAGTATATATAATTTAAGCCTAGACGGTACAAGAGCAAAATCCTCTATGGCTCAGAACACTGTAAAAACTAAGTAATATCCAGAAAGTCTTAACTGAGTGCTATAGAAGCCCCCTTTTAAGGTGAACATTCTAACACCAGCTGCTCTTAACAGATGTGCTGACACCACTGTTCGTTTTCTAAGACAAAGCACAAAGAAGTGATCTCAAGTGTCAGAGGTTGAAGATATTCCACACAAGAAACTGCCTAAAGTGTCATTCTCAATGTCACCTTAGTCTGAATTCCTCAGCAGAGCTAGTGTTGGGAAAGCAATGAATCATCCTATTTCTTTGAAAGAATTTTGTACCCTGGATAATGTCCCACAGGAATTAGTGGTCATAGGTTTGAGCGCTACCCCATTTATTCCTCACAGTGATTGGCCTGAACTGGATTGATTCTTCTTTGTGCTCAATTCTACTGTTGAGAATTTTATTATTAAGTCAAACTACAAGAAAGGGATCAAGAGAGAGAAAACCATAGAGAGAGATACACGTAAGGAGAGGAATGAGAAGGAGAGAAAAGAGCGGGAGAGAAGGGAGGGAGGACAATTAGGACTATGACAAAGAAGACATAGTCTAACAGAACTTCAATGATAGTGTGTACTAGGAATAGAAGGAAGACATACACATCATCTGTGCGGGAGGAAGAATTGTGCAGGTCAGAGCAGAGAGAGCAGGAGAGCAGGGGAATAAGTGTAGGTATGAAAGAGAAAGAAGAGAGGACATAGAGGAGAGGAGAGAGAGGGAGGAAAGAAAGGGGAAGGGGAGAGAAGAAGATGGAAAGAGGGAGAGGAGAGAGAGACGAATGAGTGTTGTGGGGATTTCTGTTTGACTGTGAGTCTGCCTTTCTCTTTTCAGAACAGGAATTTTCACACTGACAACTTTTGGATTAAAAGAAATATCAAGCTGCCCCAGGAGGGGCTTCCATCCCCATAATCAGGACTCAGCTCTTTTCTGTGTAGGTATCTGTATACAGGAGAAGAAACATAATAACATTGTGAGAATATCCAAACCCTGTCCCACAAAATTTATAAGAGCCAGGGATACAACCACAGAGATTCAAGGAAGCTTGAAATCCTGGAATCAGAATGCTAAGTCTAAGAGGTAGAACATTCTGTGTGTGATTATATGTATCATAATTAATATGTATATGCATTTGTATAGAATTTGGATCACACTCTGATCCTAAAGGGAAAATAACACTTGTATTCATTTCAGCTCTTCTTTTAAAAAGATATATAATTTTATATTTCATTATATTTATACCTGTACTTTCATTGTGTAGCCTTTTAAAAATAGAACCTATTTTTATTTTAATTTGTTGTCTCTGTGGATTTTCACATGGGAGTTTAGTGCCTGTGTGGTAAAAGACGTTTGCAGATGCCCTAGATATGGAGCAAGGCAGTGAACACTTCCTACTTCCCTTCAAGAATAGTAGGTGTTGTTAAACCCAGCACTATTCTCAAGGCCCCACCTTGTAAATCATGGTTCATACCAGGGTGATCAGGTTTTTGTAGCCAGAAACTTTCTACCAGAACTGTTCAAAATTACCTAGCTCCATTTTGGAGTACAGTAATGTTGTTTCTGAGATATTAAAAGATATTGCTCATTTTAAAAACGAATTATCTAGAACAGGAGTTCCCAAGTTGCCAATTGTAATAACCCCTTCCATGGTGAAAAACACCCATAGCATAAGCTCTTGGGCAGTTGTAGTAGATCATCAATTTGAGGCTAATTGATGTTACATAATAAGACTTTTAGACTGATCATTACCTATCATGTTGTAGACCCAGAGTGACCATCTCTGAAATATCAGTAATGTCACCCTTACAATCTGATTAATGTAATGACTCCCCTCAAGGTCTATTGGGTCACCTTTGCCATCTGATGTACATTATGACTCCAATGGTGCACTGCACTTACACATCTCTAACAACAAACACAATAACAAAAACAACAACAACAAAAAAACTATTTGCTATGTGACTCTGGAAAATAGATGGAAAAGATCCTGAGATACACAGAGATGATTGACTCTAAACATGAGGCATGAGGAGAACTAGGTGGGAGTGTTGGGGACCAGAACTTTTGACATTACTTCTAATGACATCAAGATTTCACCACTTGGCTGAGAACTATTTGGCTGCAATGAAATTCTTCAATCAAAACTTACTGCTCGGGATGTGGCTCAGTTGTGATAGTGTTCCAATTTTAAGCATTAGTATCTGAAATCCTTTCCCAGCACTGATGAAAACAGTTGTGCTTATGTTTGCCTATAATCCAGCACTGGGAACCTCGAAGCAGTAGAATAATGTCAGGATCCTTCTGGCTTAGCTAGGCTATGTGTGCTAGCCTATGTCGCACAAGGCCCTCTTTTGGTATAAATAAAATGTACAAGTTGTTTCAAAACTGATTTCCATTCCCTAACAATATTTCCCTTTTTCCAATTGCAGGACTGCCGTCATGTCACCATCCAAAACAGCAGGGTGACAATCACGGATTTGCGATGAGTAAATCCCACAGACCCACCTCAGTGGGAGCCTGTGTGTGTGTGTGTGTGTGTGTGTGTGTGTGTGTGTGTGTGTGTGTGTGGATTTTGTATATATGTGACTGAATGTATGGTGGTGTGTATCTGTGTATGTATGTTAACCTGTGTTATGTATGTTACATCTGTGTTAAGGATATCAATGGTATAGTATGTATTTATGGCACACTGTGTTCATTCACAGAGCCCAGATGAACTTAGTTCTACATTTCTGTTTTAGCAATTAGGAAAAGCTTCGATAAAACACAGAAGAATGTGATACATAAAGTCAAGACCTCTTGAGTACAAACCCTGAGTCTAGATGTGAGATCATAGAAATTTATTTGATTTCAAGGTGAGGTGGCTATATTTTTGACTTGTCAGTAATCTCTTTCTTCAATAATGCACAAAGTGAGAAATGTGATAAGGCAATATGGACAAAGCCATCAGCTCAATCACAAGTATCGCAAAGGAAACATAATCTGCAATATGTTTTAATTTATGACATTTGCTATATTCATGGCTGAATTTTGAGGTGAAAGATCATAGCTCTTTTGAATAAGTGGAGAAAAATTGATCTAATATTGCATTCTACTAAAATTACAATTCTAGATTGTGAATGTAATTTTCTGTTTTTTGTTTCAGCCTCTTGTATTTGTAATGACACCTGATGCTAGAAACCCTTTGACTAACAACATTTCCTGACTAAAACAGACTGTATGGAATATTTAACATAAAAGAGGGATGTGTATGAATTGAGAACAAAGAGTACAAAATGCAAGTTCTTAAAAATAATTTGATATTAGGAATCATTTAGAGATTATATATACTGTAAAAATGAATAAAACAATGTTTACATATTTTATGTCAACAAAGTATAATAGTACATCTTAGAACATGATGGGATTTCAAATTTAATAAAGATTCCTTTTATTGCATTGTAGAAACACAATGTTAGAAAGGATTTGAACATGACTGGTGGCCCCTCCTTACCTTGAGTACCACAGGGAAACCTTTTCAAGATGACAACCTTCCTGGTAAACATTTTATTCTTATGTCCATCCTTACTACAAATGTCCCTGATAGCGAAGCAAAATTTATTCCCATTACCCAGATATACAATCTTCTGGACCAGTTTTGATTTTCTGTGCAAATATTCAGCAATACATCATTTCTCTACATGAAATCTTACAGTAAATATATAGTTAGGTTATTTATACTTAGTAATTATACCCTCAGATGACATCTTAATTGTTTTCTTTTAAATTAGTCATATAGTCTATGAAAATTTTAGTAAATTCTATTTTCATTTTATATTTATATATTAGGAAGAGCTTTCTAAATCTACAGTCATCACATATTAGACCAGTTGTCTTCCTATTCATCGTACTTACAAATTGTTCTATTTGGCTGGCTTGCATTATGCATATAAAACTGTTTACATTTTATTTTCCTTTCATTTGAATTGAAATTATTCTATTATTGGGAAATGATATAACAATTAAGATTCCATAACTTAATCTGTTTAAGGTGTATTTCTTCTTCCAAAACAATTTGTATCATTGAAGATCATTCAATTAGTATTAGTAAATTAATAAATTACTAAGGGAATAACAGTACTTAATGAATGTATGATTTCTTCTAATGAGAAGATAATTGTCAAGGTACTTGTGGTCCAACTCTAAACTCTTGCTTGTTTGAATTTTTATGCATGTGTAGGTTAGAAAGACTGATTGCATATCCAGTACCGAGGAGACCAGGTAATGGAGAAAGCAAAAGTGTTAGTTGTTGATAATAGCAATTGACACAGCTTGTAATTAACTATGTGGTATTTGTAGATCTTCAAACAATATTAATTAGTAGGCACAAATTAATTACAAATTAACTAATAGGCATAAGTGAAGAACGATACTTTCACGATTGCTAAGCAATAGAGCTCACTCTCAGAATTAGTTACTACAAGTTCAGCAGGTTTAGTTATGCTCTGTGCAGCTGTGTCTTCCTATGTAAGTATGGCATAACATCTGGGTGAGTAGGTGTTATAACAGAACATAATACATCATATAATTTACTATAGTCAGTCTTTAGTGTCTGCAAGACCCATATCTTCATACATTTTTGTCTTCTGTACTCATTGTTTCACAGTTCTGAACTTCTGTGTAGACAAAAACATTATAGCATTCCTTGTGAGAGACTGTGAGCAGAAAGCAGATGTCCTGTGGACTGAGCAATGGATGTGAGACACATGATTAACTTCAGACTGTGTCTCCATCAGATCTGTTCATGCTCATTTTTCTCTGCAACCTGGTGCACTCTCAACTTTACATTAGTTCAAGTAATGTTCTGATAATCTACTTTTCCAAATTTGTACTGCATATGTAATAATACTAACCCAATTTGTAGGATAATAAGCATTCAACTCATGAACCAATCACTTTTATGCTACAAGTATGATGTTTGTTTTATTTAATTCTTTACATAAGATTTGTAGGATGATTGGCAATTGAATGTGACTTTCTCTAGAAGCTGGCATTATGGGCCCACAGATCAGTACACATAAAATAGATTATTCTGGAAAGATTCTTACTTAGGCTATGTACCTATATCTCAAGTGGTCATTAAGACAGATTGCATAGTTCATTCTTGAATTTATGTTTTATGTGAAGCTCCTATACATAATTTATTTTCATAAAAAGTAATGATTATCAAGAGTGTCTTCTATGGTAATTTGAAGCTTCTGGATTCTTTATCAGTCAAAATATGCTAATACACTACATACCTGAATATATAGGTATCATTTTAGAAATGTAATTTTTGGGACTTGCATTATAAGTTGATGTTTTCCCTGATGGTACTTTAGCTTTGCCAAATTATGTTTCTAATATATTTCTTTGGAATCTTATATGTATCATATTTTGTAAATAGGACATTCACTGTGATCTTCTCAGCCTATATCATACTGTATATTTAGCATCGTGTAGGATAAAAGACATAGAGGTTTATGTGACTCAGTAGGAGAAGTACTTACCTAATATTTGTAAGAATCTATATTTATTAGAAAATTTGTCAGAAAAATGGTAAATTATTAGAAATACCTGTGGTGTTCTTGTCTGTAGAAAGATTTTTATTTGTTTTAGGTGACTTCTAGTCTCATCATGAAACCCAGATTTGCCTCAAAATTCTGATGTGTTTATTTCCCCCTCTTGATTTATGTGGGATTACAGATATCTATGACTATGCCAGCAGAAAATTTTTCATAACACTGCAGTGAAAACATTAAAAACCAAACTTCCTAAGTCATACTTTCCACAGCCACAAAATTTACAAAATGTAAATGTTTAGAGAATGGGGTTGGAGAACTCAGGTTTGTATTTGATATGATGTAGCCACCAGCAGTCAGCTACAGGAGCCAAACTCTATGATGATTGTGGGGTACAAGGATACATGCTATGCTATAATAATAATATATATTATCTGAACATAGAATGAGGTATATGGATGTTAGTGAGACATGTATTAGTGAAGTAGAGAAAATCAGAGGCATTAAAGTCAAATTTACCCACTTCTTAATTTTGTGTAAACTTCTACAGTGTTGAGACTGAGTTCACAGCTTACTGTCCTCAACCACTTCACAATTCTGAAGTTCTGTCTCATAAAGAAAGTTAGAAATTTTCAAGGAAAAAATGGAAAGAAGGAAAGAAGTAAGGAAGGAATCTGATTCATAGATTATCTAATTATCTCATGTTATTAAGTAATTCTTTATAAGAACTATATATTTTTTAAAAAATTAACATTTTCTTCTCAAGTCAAAAACCATTTTCTAGTAGTTGTACCTAGACATCTGAGACCAGGAAGTGTTAAGTGCTACATAAGGTATATAGACAAAACAGCGCTTCTATTCAATTCAATCACTGTGTGTTTGTTCTAAAGTGACTTTTAGGATAAATACATCAATTTTTCATAAAATCACTCTTCTGAACACTGGAAAGTATGGATGGCAGTGTCCTCAAATACTGGCAAGAAGAAGCAGTCATGTATTCCATGATTCAACAGGATTTATTTCTACCTTCCAGGCCCACCTTTGACAACTTGACTTTGGTTCTGCACATTTTAAAGGAAAGTAAGTGTGATACTTATTTTTCTCACTGTTGTCACAAATCCCATAATCGAAGCAGCTGGAGAAGAAGCGAAATTCATTTGGATCACAGTATATGGATAGTACAAGAGGAAACCAGTGAGTGGTGATTGATGTACAAGCCAATTACTCACAAAAATGCCAAAATTTAGTGGTGGGAGAGAATTGGACCTTGAATGATTTGGTATCACAAACCATTGAGATTCAGAAACCATTTTAGAAGAAGGTTAGGACGTGTGTAAGAGCTGAGACTGTAGACAAGGGTAACAGCAACAGCAAACATTTTTAGAAATGACAGAGCAAATGTGACCTGTACAAGACCTGCACAGAACTTTTCTTGTCAATGTTCCTCATGGATGATATGGGACCCAACCTGAGGGACAGTAGTCACTTAGTGATTGTTCAGAAATGGTTAGCATTTTCTTTAGTGGTGCAGTTCCTGACATAAATGCTCTTTTCTCAGGAAATGTCATACTGGACACTTAGGCAAGAAACTACAATTAGACTCAGCATTATTATATTACAGAAGACATGAAAGTGGAAAGGAATGGTGGTTTCAGCAAGAGAGGGAGAAGTATGACAGTGGGCAGTGACAGTAATATCTAAAATTTATTATATAATCTCTGACACGGTCACACAATAAGAGAATAAAATAAGATGGGCTGATACTTTATTTAGATTCATTAAAGTTTGCCAGAGTATTCAGAAAGCTAAGTCACAAGCCATAGAAGTCAGGCACAGATCTTCAATCCCAGGAGTCAAGATTAAGAGATAGATGGATTTCTGTGAATCCAAGGCTACCAAGATCTATACAAGCTTGATCCAGTCCTAAAGAGGAACAATTGACACAAAGACAATCTCAGCACCAGGAATCATATGCCTTTAAACCCAGCACTAGAGTGGTATAAAGGATAGAAGTAGGGTCTTTAGTAGACTATCATGGATTTATTCTCCAGCCACAATGAGGATAGGAAGACCCTGAAGTCTCCATATTCTCTAGCCACACTGTGGATAAGTTATAAATAGTCTTAGGGTTGGTGTGAGCCAGAATAGCCTTCCATTCTGAGGTAGAAAAGAAGTAGTGTTCAGCTGCTTTGCTTTTCTGATCTTCAATTGAATTGTAACCCCAATATCAGTCTCTGGTCCTTTTATTTTTCATGCTACAGAAAGTGGGAAAGGGAGGAAGAGGGGAGTAGGAAGGCAGGAGTGGTGGAATGAAGGAAGGGCATCATGGATACTGTTCTGTGTATAAAGGTCATGAACCAGATGATGATGGAGTCAGAAGGTCTTTCCTTGACCTCATGTACAGGTTCCTTGGAGTTGCTGGAGAGAGGAGGCCCAGCCATGCAGAGTAGATGCATACTGGTAGCAGATGGAGCCAGGAGGACGAGCCATGAAGAAGAAATGGATGCAGAGAGCTGATGGGGCCAGGAGGACCAGTGATGCAGAGAATTTTGATCCAAGGAGCCAATGGAAACTGGAGGACCAGCTAGGGTGGAGGTGTCAGTGGAAGAGATACATAGAACTGTTCAGTAACAAAGTATCCCAGACAGTCTCCCTCCAGTGACATAGATCTCCAACATGTCCACCCATATCTGGATGAGACTGATCACAGTGATGATGTCAGTGTCCCCATTTACCTCATTATTGTACTTTCTTTTCTCCTGGCCTTTACAGCTAGGCATTAGTTATGTTGTCATCTGAGAAGAGCCAAACATAATCTGGTTGTTTCCTAATTAACTGACTGAGTAAATTATGTTTTCATTTTCCCTTTATTTTACTAATGTTTTAGACTAAAATGTCTTCATACTCATCATCATCTTTGTTCTTCCATCTTCCTCATTGCTTGGAAGATACATATATGTGTGTGTGTGTGTGTGTACTATCTTATATGTTTGTGTCTGTCTGTGTGTGTATAATCTTATATGCATTTATGCATATATGTATACATGTATATATATGTATATATTTGTTTGCATTTGTAATCTTATGTTTCCATGTATGTTCTTGTGTGTATGTGTGTTTCCCAACACGGCTGAAAATCTCAGCCTTGCTTAAGTTTTGCTATTTCCCTTTTCTCTACTGAATTCCAATTTAAATAGACTATGATATATCATCCAGTGATAATTTTTTAAACAATATGTATTTTTTTAAAGAGGGGGTTTCTTTGTGGAACTTGGATACCAGGCTTGATTCAAAGTCAAGAGTTCTGCCAGTCTCTCCCTTCCATGTTCTGGGATTAAAGGCATGTGGCACCTCTGCATGGCCTTTTTACATTTTTTTATTTATCTTTTACATTCCAATGCCATTACCTCCCCCCATCTCTCTCACAATTCACATCTGCTCCTCAGAGGGTAACACCTCCCCTAGTAAGCCTGCTAATTCATCTCACTGAGGCATGAAAATGGCACCTCCATACCATCCACACACCTGTGTCTCCTCTGAACAACTGATCTCTCCATAGAATGGGCTCCACTAAGTCTGTTTGTGTATTAGACTTGGATCTGGGAACCACAGCCAGTAACCTCATATGTGTCCCATCCACACCATTGCCACCTTTGTTAAGGGAGTGTAGTTGGGTCTTAAGCAGATTCCCCTTTGTCAGACCAGAGTCAGTGATCACTCACTATCTTGTATCAGCTGATTCTGTGAGTTTCCCCTTCTCAGTCTTGACTCCTTTGTTCATATTATTTCTCTTCCCTCAATTCAATTGTACTCAGGTGCTTGACCCAATGATATTGAAGTGACCAGAGCCTCACCCAGCCATGAGAGGCTGCAGAAGACCCACCAAGGTGTAGGCCTCTGATTAACCAGCATGTACTGAGCTTTTGTCCAGCTTCTGACATTGCCTGACCTTGCTGAACCTTGCCCCAGTCACTAGGAAGCCTTGAGGCAAGTTAGCTGGGTGGGTCTGAATGTGCTTTATAGTATGTGAAGTACAGAGCATAGCAGACTCCATGGGAGGCCTCTAAACATGGCAACCATTTCTGCAGGGGTAGTTGGCCAATCAACACAGGACAAGTTGCCCAAGCCTGGAGTCACACAAATCCTCAGACTGTTGCAGACCCCAGACACTCCCCTTGGTCTACCCCAAAAAATCCCCTGCCCTATCATCCCTCTGGCTGCTTCTCAATCCACCCAATGTGTCAGATGGACAGAGGACAGAAATTAATATAGTTAACTTATTAATTAATTAAAACTCTTTGCTTTTGCATCAGATCAGTTCTCTTGGTGATTTTTGGAGTCAGAATTTGTGCACAATTATTAGGTGTGGATTTATGCATCTCTTTCCATCTGTTTCTAGATTAGGGTTGTAGTTTCTCTGGGATTGTGGATTGTAGCCTGTGTATCATTTGCTTTTTGTCTGGTATCTTCTCATGAGTGAGGGGGGAAACAAATGATTTTTTCTAGTTTTGCTCACTTGCCTGCCAATTTTGGATAATTTTGTTTCTTAACATTGATAAGTAGTCCACAGTGTAAATGTACCACACTTTCCTTATACTTTATTCGATTGACAAACATCTAGGTTGTTTCCAGGGTATGGCAATTATGAATAATGTTGCTATGAACATAGTTGAGTAGTTGTCCTTTTTATGTGGATGTGCCGCCTTTGGGAACATGCCCAAAAGTGGTAATGCAGTATCTAGAGGTAGGTTGATCTCTAGCTTTCTGGGAAATCTCCACACTGATTTCGATACCAGTTGTAAGAGTTTGCATTCTTGCCAGCAATGGAGGACTGTTACACTTTCTTTTCATCTTCTCCAGCATAAGCTGTCATCAGTGTTTTAGGTCTCAGCCTTTCTGAGATTATTCTGGTGAGACTGTTCTGTTTATATCTCTACCCATTTTTAAAAATTAGATTATTTGGTGTTTTGATGCCTAGTTTCTTCAGTTCTTTGTATAATTTGGAGATTAGCACTCTATCAGATGTGGGGTTGGTGAAGATCTTTCCCATTCTATAGGAAACTGTATTATCTTGTTGAAGATGTATTTTTCTTTGCAGATGCTTCTCAGTTTCATGAGGTATCATTTATTAATTGTTGCTGTCAGTCTGTGCTACTGGTGCTCTGAGTCTGAAGTTGATTCTGGGCTGATGTTTCAGGACTAATTTTTTAGCTGCTGTCCCTACATTCTTCATGCACCACAGTGAATTAAATTTCCCCTGTTTACATATTGTATTCTTTGTTAAAATGCTATTTCTTGTTTCTACTTTTTGATTGAACTGCCCCTCACATAAAATTATACAGGGAAATTTGTAGTTGCTGAGCTAGTATAACACTGACAGAAGGTATACTCTCAGGAAAACACTTCCCAGTGATATATATATATATATATATATATATATATATATATATATATATATGTATGTATGTATGTATGTATGTATGTATATATGTATATATATTCACCCATTCCTCCAGTGCACACTAGAATGTTCCCCCACATAACACCAACTATAAAAATAGGTATTGTACTGGCTCCATCTGTAGAGGGTCCCCCTCCCTTGCCTCTCCCAATCTTGTCCATGTTTCTGCCTCAGTTCCACTGCATCTTAGCCTTTGAGACAAGGTCTTTCCCTGAATCTCGTTCTTGCAGATATACTATACTCTCCCTTGTGAGTCAGGGAAACCCAAAGATCATTTTGTTTTTACCTTCTTGGCTCTGGAATAAGATGCCTCTTCCACTGTGCTGGCTTTTTTCTAGATTTATGGGACAGAATTCAGATCACTGTGTTTACTTAAATTTTAACAATGATTTTAAAGTTATTATTTTAAAGTAAATAAATACATTTATTTAGTGTAGAGACAGGATCTCTCTTTGTAGCACAGATTCTTCTGGAAGTACATCTTCAGACCAGGCTGGCCTGGTACTCACAGAGAAATACCTGCTACTGCCTCCTAAGTATTGTGAATAAAGTTGTTTGCCACCACAATCTGGCTCCCGAAACAATTTTATTGACTTAGTCATCGTCATCTTCCCTGGCATGTTTCTCTATTTTAAAACACATTAATGAAATAACTCTATTTCCCAAGTCATGTCCTTGTAATCATTAGCTTAAAGGTACAAACTGAAATCCTATTGATTTCCATCCTCTGCTTATTACATGAGCAAACTATTTGGTGAGTATTAGCCTTTTGGGGGCACTGGAAATAGCCCTTATATGAGACAGCTATAGTAATTTTGCATATTCTATTAGCATAGATATGTATGAGTACTTATGGGCACATACCAGGAGTAAAATTGGTGAATCTGAGGATGCATGTATTATTAATTGGATGAATTTTCTCTAATATGTCATGAATTGATTATATAAACACATAACAAAAATATATGACATACCCACTCATTATTTTGGCAAATGTCAGCATTTTTAATATTAAAAGTTTGTGGTATCAACTTACACACTATTAAATAAATCTTAGTTAGGAACTGAGGGTGTAATCCAAATTTCTCCAGTGACTAATGGTATTAAATGAACATCGTACATACCTATGTATGTATATATTACATATATACATATGAGATTCTTTAGGCCTCAGAGAGTCATGCCCATTTAGAAATTAAATATTTAAACTTCTGTCTTTCTGTATTTCATACTAAAATATCTTAATTATATGGTTCCATGGGGTCTGTGTAAGTTCTTGTAAATCCAACCTTATCTGGTTGTGTTCAGATGATGAAACTGGAATCATTTATCCTCGCAAATATTCCCAGAGTCCCTCTTGTATTTTCTACAGTCTTGTCCATAGCTCATCATCACTCCCAAAGGACCAACATCTGGGAGTCAGTCACTGTCCACGGTGCTGTCAATAATGTGAAAAGAAGACGACTGTGCTTAACAATCTAAACATCATTGCATTTGTGTGTTTTGAAAATGCACCCACTGAAATTCTGATGTAACACCAAACCTCATTCAACAGGTATAAATGAAACATGACATTTGACATATTTATGTGAATGCACTTGCTGTTCTCCTTCATGAGGAAATGTTTCTATGTTAGAGAAGGTGAGTGCAGTAGGGTTGGAGAAAGGATCGCAGGACTCATGAAGTAAGTGTTGGATAGATCCCTCTGTTTTTCAAATGTGGATCCAGGTACAGTAACACATGCTTTCAATCCCAACACTGAGGAGGCTGAGACAGAAGGGCTATTATGTGTGAAGCATCCCTGGGATACACACTAGAGTGTAAATCTATCAAGCTTAAACACAGCAACGCTTTGTCTCAGAACAAGTGAGAAAATCAACACTCTAGGTGGAACATAACAATGACATAACATAACAACTCCATTCTAAGGTGACCTCCCTTTACAAAATCATTTACCCAATCCCCACATTACGCTATTGACTCTGTGGGGCATTCATTCCATCCTCAATGAGGACACTCATAGGAAGCTAACCAGGCAGGGAAGTTAAAAATACTGGCTTAGCTGGGAATGGTTGGAACATATATGATTTTCAAGAATACAAACCTCAGAGAAGACCCAAGACTATGAGAAGTGAATTTGAAGCTGGGCTGAGGTGGAACATGCCTTTAACAATTGCAAGCAGGAGAAATATGCAGGCAGAAGTCTGTGAGATTCAGGGTAACTTAGTTTACAGAGGAAATTCCAGGACATCAGAGAAACTGATTCAAAGAGCATGAATGAATGAATGAATGATGAGAGAAGTCTACTTTGGATTAATAATAGATTGAGGTTTTATTTAGTAAGGAAAAAGTAGAAAACTGGAAGCAATCAGAATCCAGTGACGTTAATGTCAACATAAGGAGTATTGCTCCAAAGTTGTGGCTGGCCAACAAGCCCTTGTAAAGGAATACGTTTGTAAACTTGGGAGATGTTCATATACAAGCAAAATTATTCTCTTGGTTAATGTTTGTCTTATGGTTTACTATTACTGTGTAATGACACCATGTCCATGGCAAGTCCAATAAGGAAACCATACAATTGGATGGGCTGGCTTACAGTTTTGGACATTCAATCCATTAGCATTATTGTAAGAATCATGGCGGTGTGCAAGCAGACATGGCACTGCAGGATCTGAGCATGATACATTTTGCAGCACAGGAAGCCAATCTAACACAACAGGCAGTATCCCCAGCACAAGAAGCCTTAAACCAGCCAACCCCCTCCATTGACACACTTTCTGTAACAAGGCCAAACCCCCACAAACAAAAGATTCCCCAAAATGGTGCCACTTCCTTCGTGATTATGGGCACAAATATATTCAAACTACCACAGTGCTAATTATGAACTTGAGTCTAGGATCACCTGGATGATGTGCATTCCAATGGGAAACCATCTTGATTACTTTAATTGATCTGGGAAGACCTGCCCATTTTGGTTCCCACTCTTCCCTGAAGCCGTGCAGGACTGCAGACAAGGAGAAAATGTTCTGAGCAGTGGTTTAAACTTTTTCTGTTTCCTGACTGTGGTGCAAAGGACCAGCACCCTCAAACTCCTGTAGCTCTGACTTTCCCTCATCCAACACTCCTAGTCACAATTGGTGAGACCTGGTTTAGAACTCCCAGTGCCTTTGCCTCAAGCCCTTTATATTCCATTGAGAATACACAGACCAGGGTGAGGTGGGATCTCCTTTTTAACCAGATTTTAACAAATATCCTTGATGTCAACAACCATCCTACCACCCACTCTTATTTAATTGTCTATTCCATCATTTCCTTTTGTAGTGTTGTCTGCTGACCCACTTCACTAAGTGGTGCTCTATGTCAGAAGGTTTAAGGATATCTAGCTCTGAGTTTCTGAACTATGAATGAAGTCAAATTGGAAGCTGAAGAATTAATTTATTCGCTCTTTTATAGAATGGTCAAATCGTGTTGCTTTGCATTCTGTCTCTCCCCCTCTCTCATTTCATACACAGATCAGCACACAAAGTTGCTCAGATATACAGGGTGGGGAGAGGTACACATTCATGTGAACAAGGAAACACACAGAGTATACAGGTCTGTGCTGGTTTGTTTTTAATATCAACTTGACACAGCCACCTGTGAGCAAGGACAAATGACAAAATTGCCCCCCATCATATTTTCCTTTTTGCAAGTATGTAGAGCATTTTTTCATTAATGATTAACATTGGTGGGCCTATACCACAGGGAATGATGACATCACTGCACTGCTGGCCCTGGTTTCTATAAGAAAGCAGGCTGAAACAGTGTTGGGAAGTAAGCCAGTAAGAGGTATTCCTCAATGATTTCCACATCAGTTTCTGCCTTGAGTACTTGCATTAGCTTCCCTTAATGATGGGCTCTAAATTGAAAGACCTTTCCTGCCCAATTTTGGTTTTGGCAGTGCTTTCTTTAATTTTTTTTTCACAATAGGATCTGTAAGACAATGCTGTCCATTGTACAATTCAAATTATCTTCTACCCCTGTTCAGTACAGATTTGTGAACTTTCGTGGCTTTTTGTTGTTGTTTTATGACCATTTATTTCATTATTCAGGTTTTAATGTCCCTCTGTCATCTTAAGCTTCTCCATGTGGGAACCCTAGTGAAACTTTCCCTGCATTCTTGTTCATTTGGCATCCCCTAATGAGTCCTTAGTTTCCTTGAGCTTAATTTGTAAACCTCACCAGTTTGTGGAGATCTGGGAATTAATGTGTTGGCTTTGCCTTTGTGCACTTTTCTTAGACTCAGGGAGAAACTTGATGGCTGCACAAGTCTCTCAGCTCGCATAAGCAAGCAGTCAAAATGCACCAGCTGTTGGTATAAATGTGCAGTCTTTGAGTATAAGCCTTACAGTGGAATTACTGTATCTCAAGGTAGACTGATGCCCATTTTCCTTCCTAGTTGGCGGTATATGCTTTCAGTCCCACCAGCAATGTAGGTGTGTTGCCCTTGTCCAAATCCTCTCCAACAAAAACTGCCATTGGTCTTTTTTTATTTAAGCCATTCTGACAGGGGTAAGATGGTATCTCAGAGTGGCTTTGATTTGCATTTTTCTGATGCAAATATAAACCAGCTGCATATAAAACCAGCCCCTCTTTCTGTTCTGACTTCCCTGTGATAGACATTGTTTTCTGCAGTGATTATGTACTGGATTCCTCAGCCATTCTAGACTCAAATTTCACTTCCCATAGGACCACTCTTTCCACCCAGTCTCCTTCCTTCTCTTCTAATTTCTTTTTCTTTCATGTGTATTTTTTCTGGTTGTTTGTACATGAACCAAATGCATGTCTTGTGCCGATGGAGTTCAGAAGAGATTTTCAGTTCACCTAGAACTGGAGTTATAGATTGTTGTTATGCAACAGGTGATATCTGGGTGTTGATCCTAAGTCTTTTGAAAGATCAGCCAGTGCTCTTAACTTCTGAACCATCTTTCCTGCCCCCGCTCTTTGCTATGATAAAAATATGACAAGAAAAGTGAGTTCTTCCCTAGACATTCAGAAGAGGTCTTCACATGAATATTTTCTTTATTTACAACAGTGTAACTAATTGTTTGAGCATTTTGATCATATTCACACCTCATCATTAACTCCACTCTCACCTCCCTACTTACCCAACTTGAAGATTTCCTCATCTTCTTCTTCTCCTCCTCCTCCTTCTTATTCTTCTTTTCCCCTTCATCAAGTCCAGACTGTTTGAGCAACTACTATTGGGAATGACATCTGCCCTTGACTTTGTTTAAAGAGCATTCATGTCATTGAAGAGAACTGTCCCTCTCGTAGCAGCCAATAACTTCTCATCTAGGAATTGGATTTTGTGCCTACCTCACCGCTCCATGCTAGGATTTTGTGTTATTTCAGCTTGAATAGTTCTTATTCACACTTTCACAATTGCTCTGAGTTCAACTGTACAACATCTGTGCTGAGTCTGGAAAATTCTTTTCTTCATGTGATCCATCACCTCTACACTTACATTTTTTCTGCACCTTACTCCAAGAAGACCCCTGAGGCTTGGGGCATGGGGTGTGATAGGTATATCTAGGGAGGTATGTGTTTATTGTTCATTTTATTATCATACAAATTTGTTTCAGAGGCTGTTCTGGAACTAGCTCTTGTTCCAGAGGCTGGACTTGAACTCATATAGATCCTCTTGCTTCTGCTTTATGAGTGATGGGATTAAGTTGTGCACCACCAATGCCTGTCCTGCAAGTTTTTCAAGACACTTTGGATTCTCTTTTTTTTTCTTCAGATCTTGGAGTGTGGATTCTCCTGTGCTTGCTTCACACAGACTTTGAGTCTTGCAAGAGCGCTGCTTAACAGATGATACCCAGCTTCATCCCTGCCCTCAAAAATACAAGACACAGATTATGAACTTTTTGGCTGTGATTTTGCACTTGATTCAAACACTGGCCTCAGAACAGAGAGGACTGGTGAGCAGTCCTGGAGGAATTTGATTGAGGAGAACATGGATACAGTGGCAGCAGCATCTGTCAGGTTGGTTGGTTTAATTAATGTGTTTGGGTGTATGCATGTGTTGTTACCATGTCATGTATGTGGAGGTCAGAAGAGAACTTGTAATAGTTGCTTCTTTGATCTCTCATTGAGTTTAAGACATTAAGCTCTGGTTGTCAGTCTTTGTGCCTAGCTCCCCTACCCACTCACTCATTGTGCTGTCTCCATTCTTTTAATTTAGCAACGACACCAGAAGCCATTTGAGAACAGAGTCTGACATCAGAACTTATTTCCCTCAATTTATTTTGTTATGCCCCACAATGTTGTGGATGGAACCCAGGTTTCCCACTTGATGGGCAACAGATGTACTATTGAGATTGAGCTCTCCTGCAGCTCAATACTGGGCAGTGTACTGGGCAAACCCTTCCTGCATTGAAGAAGTAGACACACTGGGAATAGAAATCACATGCTAGGTCACATGCATTGCTTTGGTCAGTGGGTGACACTACATTTAGTATTTAGAGTTATCAACAGTAGAGGCTTTTACACATATAATGCGTAGCTTAAGGTCCGTTTTTCCATAGCCTTTAAACCTGAGGAAGTCACTTTTCAGGCTGTCCTGAACCCATGTTGTCTACAAAAGAGCTTCTGGAGATTGTTTTTTCCTAGACTGTGTCTCATTATATAGTTCAGATTGTCCTGGAACTCACTATGTGTAGACTGGAATAGTTTGAACTCAAAGCGATCCACCTGCCTCTACCACAATACCAGGTTTTTATTTTAACTCAATATTTTAAATTACCTGGTGTCTTTCTTTGGATTGACCCTATTGAGTGAAATTGGTTTTGTTTTCTATGATAGGCTCACATAAATTTGAATCTTTTTGGCTTTGGTAGTCATTCCTGAGACACCAGAGTAGTTTCCAAGGGGTCTCATATAGGCTGCAAGGGCATGCACTCATTTCATTCTTGTATCCCTATTTCTGAGAAGCTCAGTTTCAGAGAAGTAGATGATGGCTGCAGGCCTCACATTTCCCTGTGCATCCTTTCTTGGTGGTTCATGATATTGGCAAATGAGAGAGAAAGGAGTAGAAGCACAAACTAAACTTTTCCTGTGTTGCTTGTGTCCTGACATCTAGCTGGAATGAAGACAGATAGCCCCCCCCCTTTCAGGTTCAGAAGACCAGGAGCTACTTTAGTCTACCTCTGTTCGGAAAAGAGGCCTCAGCACAGCTGCTTGCAACAGTTTATAAGACACATGCTTTCTGAGAGGCAGGGATAATTTTAGATTCTCCTACACTCCCTGTCTTTTAATGTGGAACATGCAACCTACTATATAACAAGGATTATAGAACATATCCAAAAGCAATATAGATGAAAATGTACAGATGCAGGAAACTTCATGCTAGACTAGGACAAGTCAGTACCATGAGAGGCAGGATACTGCAGATTAGACCAGGATGGGACAATCTATGAGACACAGGAAACCGCAGATTGGACAAAGGGAGAACAGAATCATCAGATGCAGGAAACTGCAGTCTAGACCAGGAGAGAAAGAACCATAAAATGTAGGAAACTTCAGGTTAGATCAGGAGAGGACAGTACTTTGGATGACCTAGCTTTCTGACCTGGAATAAAGTCCCATAAGTTTCTATGACAGACACCTCAAACTACTTAGAGGAAAAAAAAATGGCGCAGTGGGTGAACACACGATCCACAAAATGGGCTAAAACCATGGTCTTTCTTTTCACTGGGAGCCACACATATAAAGGAAGCACATGATAATTGCTGTGCTTAAAACCACCCCAGTATCACAGCAAATGTCCTGCTTAGTTGCCGGATAAGCAGTGGTCTGTGAGATTAACTCTAGCAACTTTCAACGTACTAGGAATGTGTTCTGTCACAAGTTCACTTCCTTCTCTCCTTTTTGCCTTTTATTTGGAGGCCAGGGTAGGGTGTCCAGACTAGCCTTGAAGATGAAATCTCCCTGCCTCTGTGTATCATGTAGGTGGCATAACAGGTCTGCATCACCAGGTCTAGCAGCAATTATCTTCTGGCAGCTCTGAGATCTTTCCCTGAAGATGTTGCACATGGAAGTTGCCACCACTGAGTAATACTAACCATCGAAGCTTCAAAGGTCTTAAGGATGATACTTCAGTAGACCACTAGAGGACAATGTAGAATCAAAAATGACAGAGTGGTTGGTGCCTTCTTCCTGAGTCAGGGATAACTTCCCTGCCTGTTCATATCAGGATGACCCACTATTTCTGAGCATCACAGCTGGTTCTTGTGAGAAGGAGATGTGGGACTTCAGATCACAGATATTTCTGTGTCAATACTTCAGATGAATTTTGATGTAATGCCTCAACAGAACCAGATGGCTTGAATGAGACATAGGGAAAAAGGAGAGGGAAAGGAGAATAGATATGGTTATAGATAATATATGATGGGAAATGTCATTCTGTATATATGTTTCTCATACTGGTCAATGAATAAAGCATTGTTGGCCAATAGGAAAGGAAGATAGGAGGGGCTAGGAGAGAAGAAGGAAATAGGAAGTAGAGAGAAGAGCCAAGATGGAGAGTCTGGAGAAAGCAGTATGCTGGCTGGCTCCCCCGATAAGAGAAATACATAGATCAGCAGAAATGGGTTAATACTTAAGATAGAGCTAGTGTGTGAGCATGTGGAAGTTCGCCGATAACTTGCAGGAGTCAATTTTCTCCTCCAGCACAGGTTGCAAGGATCATTCT
Organism: Phodopus roborovskii; assembly: GCF_943737965.1. Classification (NCBI taxonomy): domain Eukaryota; kingdom Metazoa; phylum Chordata; class Mammalia; order Rodentia; family Cricetidae; genus Phodopus; species Phodopus roborovskii. The sequence goes on along the minus strand of NW_026126747.1, from coordinate 30,961 downwards.
CAGGTCTTCAGATTTGGTGGCAAGTGCTTTGACTTACATAATGCTTAAATGACTTTGACGTCTCCCATGGACTCATTCCTTAGAATACTTGTTCCCAGTTGGCAGCAGTTTTGGAGAGGTCATGCAACTAATAGGGACAAGGCTATAGAGAGAAATTATATCATGGGGGTGGGCTTTGATAATTTACACACTTGCCCCATTCCAGTTTGGTGTCTGCTTGCTATGTGAGGGTATAGTGTGGTCTCTCAGCCTCATGCTCCAGCCACTGGCTGCCATTCAACCTCTGCCATTATGGTTCGCTCTCTCTGGAACTGTAAGCAAAAATAAGTTTCCTTCTTCTTCTTGCTTTTGGTCATGGTCAGAGCAAGATCATTTGGTTTTTGGCCTACTGGGATGCATCTCTTTTTAGTCACAGAGTCCTCCTAAGTCATCCAGTCTGCAGATTTCAATACATCACAATCCTTACAAGCTAAGCTTAGCCATTTTCCTCATTGGGCTGTTTAGAGTGACAAGTAATTGTGAAGAGTAGAGAATGGAGATTTGTTCTGTGTGTCACACTGTGCAGAGAAACAGAGGTCCATTCACACTCAAGTCCATAGTTCAGGAGTCCTGAAGTGTGATTGATATTTAAATGGAGGGCAAGAGGCAAGTATAACTAAGCAGTTATGGCCAAGAGTCCCACCCATAATTGACTCCTCATTAGCTCATTTTGGATCGTCTTATAAGGTAGTCTCATATGTTTCTGGAAATATGCAAAATGTCTTTAATGAGGCAATTTCTCTTCTGGTTGGTCAATGCTTTGGCCTTTCCTTCATCCAAGATAAGTCTCTGAGGAGATTCAAATTGCTTCAATTATTTTGTTTCAATACTCACTAGCCAAATGGAGTGACATCATGGGTATCTTTGGACCTTCTTGGCTCCTGCCAGGATGTTGAAAAACACCAATGTGGCTTCTTCGGAGGGCATCAGTTCATATAGCTCGGAGAGCATTTTGTGGTTTTGATCATCAAAGAATTGATGTGTGTGTGTGTGTGTGTGTGTGTGTGTGTGTGTGTGTGTGTGTGTGTACTGGCAGAACAAAAAGAAAACCTAAGGAGAAAACTCACATATACATTTTAATTACCAAAAAGTAGAAAAATGGGTGAAGGTATTTATTGATTTTTGTTACTGGGGAAGTTGAGTATCCTAGTTGGTTAGATTGTCACCACAATGTAGTTATTTGGGAAGAGGAACTTGACTTGAGAAAATACCTCCATCTGGTGTGTAGGAAAGTCTGTTGGGCATTTTCTTGGTTGAGTATTCATGGGGGCAGGTCCAGCCCACAATGATTGTGGTCATCCCTAGGATGGTGGTCCTGGGCTTTATAAAATAGCAGGCTGAGAAAGCCATGATGAGTGAACCCGTAAGCTGTACCACTCCACAGCTTCTTCAGGTTCTGTCTCCATGCTGTTGCTAGACTCTATGCCCTGACTTTCCTCAGTAGTGTGACCAGAGAAATTGACCCTTTCTTTCCCAGATTGAGTTTGGTCATAGCAATAGAAATCATAACTAAGACACTATGACTTACACATTGCAGTCTTTAGTGTTGTTAGTAAAATAATTCAGAAATAGGCTCAGAAGGGAGCTTGTGGACAATTTTAATGTAGTTTGAAATGAAAACAACAGGGCAGGAAAGCTGTAAATCTTGGCAACTGCCTGGTGAAGGGAAATAGAGGAGGAAGAAAGAGAGCCATATTGTTTGTAAGCAGTGACTTGGGAAATAAACAGCTGCATGGGGAGTGGGGGGAAGGGAGAGGGATTCTAAGAAACAGAGTGAGAAATCCCAATGTATCCAGGAAAGCATACTGTCTTAGTTAGGGTTTCTATTACTGTGAAGAGAATCCATGACCACAGCAATTCTTAACAAGGTGGTAACTTACACTTTCAGAGGCTCAGTCCAATATTACAATGATAAGGTGCATTGTGGGAAGCATGGTGGCATGAAAGGAGACATGGTACTTGGGTACATCTTGGCTTGCAGGAAAAAAGAAATTGACTGAGATGCACTGGGCAGTATCTTGAGCTTAGGAAGCATCACAGCGCAACCCATAGTGAGATAATTCCCCTAACAAGTCATACCCACTCCAACAAAGTCACATATCCTAAGAGTGTCACTCTATATGAGCTTCAGACTACCACCCATGCCAAGGCAGTGGGCAGCACCAGAAAGAAATGGAGATGGGAAAAGGAAGAAACATGTAGGTTTTCCTGAGTACCTGCACCGAGGAAGAGTCCTGGGAAGGTATTATAACTCTCCTGAATTCCCTATTCTGCCATTTCCATTCCAGACAGTTCTACCTGGTTAAGGACCAGATACCAAATCTCACTGCATTTCTATTTTCCCTGAATATTACCTAGTGCATGGTACAGAACTTCTCAATAGCATAGCTCCCCCTGACTAAATGGAGGTGTATTTATGATCTTTTTTTAGAATCCCCCCATTTCTCAGCTTTGAAGCTGTCACTGGTTTATACACGGTTGACAAGTTGTCAGCCGAGAAGGCTGGAAAGGCAGCCTTCTCTCCACTTCCCAAGTTGTGTCTTGTCTGACAGGCCAGTTAGAAACACTTCTGTTCTTTATGTTCCCACAGCATCCAGGGCTGACCCCGTGACCGCTCCACTGCTCAGCATGACAGTTTTCTTTCTGCCTCAGCTACTGTGGTGACTGCAATGGAAGAACAGACAGACATTGGTTTGGTTCCCATTATGCATGCCCATAGTATTATAATAGTTTATGAAACTGTTTTATAAAATTTGAATTAAGTTTCCATTTGGGATTACAGGAGAGCTAGTCAATGAATGATATTCTGATACAATCAAGGATAATTCTGCCTGAAGTTTTATCTATATTTGCTCCATTCAGGAGCTGCTTTGGTTCTGAGTTTAAATGGGCATACTGTGTATGGTGGCTCTTTCCCTCGAAGTTTTTGAGTGGAGAATGAAACTTAACATTTTCTTAATCTTGTGTCTATTCACTTTACATATAGGGCATCTGATATGTACAGGACAGCCACTACCAGAGGAAAATCATTTCTTTGGGTTTTCAAGACAAGGTTTCTCAGTGTAATCCTGGCTGTCATAGAGCTCACCCTGTAGACCAGGCTGCCCTCAGACTCAAAGATTTGCCTGCCTCTGCCTCTGGAGTGCTGGGATGAAGGTGTGTGCTAACACCTCCTAGCAGGAGGGAAAACTCTTAAAGTGGACATGAGGACACAGTTGGAGAAAAGAATATCTAGGAATGGTGGTTCAGACCTGTAATCCCAGCACTGAGGAGGCTGAGGCAGGATCATAGCCTGGGCTACATACATAGTTTCAGGCCAGCCAGGACCTCAGAGGGAGACTCTGATGTGTGGGAGATGAAGGGCTTGGGGTTGATAGTGTGTGCTTCAGTCTTTAAACTAAATAAAGGTATAAAGGTGTTTATTTTAACAATATAATTGCAAATATTCAAAACTCTTAAGACCAACAGAAATTAAATCACAGCAACACAACCAAGTTTTCAGAGAAAAATGTGGGACTCAGATAAAAGTGCTTTGGATGGTTATTGCAGTCTCTCAATCCTGTAGGAAACACAGGAAGAAGTGTGGAACTGGCAGGGGTTCCTGCCTGGCAGAAAATATTTGTGGTTCTTTCTTGTTCATGTGGGTTTAAGCTCAGGGTGAGTTAAATTCAGAAGACACAAATAATTTGGAGGAGGGAGGTCCAGCCTTGTGACCCACCTACAGAAGCATTAGTTCTTGGTAGGTCGGGCTGTGTCCTCAGCTACCCAATGGGCTGACAGTGTACACTTTCTAGGGCTAACTGGAGTTTGCTGTGGTAGGAACAGCCTTGGGAAGTGCCTGGTACCTGGTTTGGAAGACAGTGCTAGAGATCCGCAAGTCTGGGTGAAGCCACACATAACAACTTTATGCCTCATATATTTCACTCATAATTTTTATTTTAAAAATGACCCTGAGGTACCAGGAGGATGATGGTGGTTTATGTAAGTTCAAAAAAACCAAGAAGGCAAGCAACCACTTTTCTGGTACTCAACTGTGCCAACCTTGCCGCTGATATTTGGGAGCTAACAGGCTTCTCCCGCCTCCCTTCCCACTTCCCTTTTCTCTGAGCCTGTGCTTGCAGGCTGGTCCCCACCTGTTTAGTCCTGCTAGCAGCAGGACCCAGCTTCTCCATCTAACCAGCCTCCAATGCATGTGTGTCCTTGTTAGCCCATCCTTCTTTCATCGACCTGGCTGTAAGTACATAGAGGTTTGAAGTGTCAGAGGCTGCTTCTTAAACCTTGCTCATGTGTGGTATTTTCACGCCCAATAATTCTCTGAGAGGCCATGGTGGAACAGGCCTATATTATGTCTATAATGCTAGCATTTGTGAGGCTGAGGCAGAAAGAGAACTGGCATTTCCCAACCAGCTGAGCTATCAAGGTTGAAATTACATTGTAAGGAAAAAAAAATAATCAAAGCCAATCATCCAAGCAAACAAGGAAAACTTTTAAAAAGTGTGGTAATATAGGTCATTGGTACAGAGTTCTCCTTGCTGGTTCAAGGGTGGGGTTTAGTTCCCAGTATTGCAAACAAGACAGAAAACCATGTTTGTGTGCTTCGGGAAAGGCTGGTTTTGCGTGTCAACTTGACACAAGATAGTCATTGGAGAGGAAGGGGCCTTGGCTGAAAAAATGCCTCTTGAAATCTGGCTCCAAGGCATTTTCTCAGGATCAATTTGGGATGGCCCATCCCTGGGCTAGTGGAGTAGGATTCTGTTAAGAAAAGAGGTCAGTTAGCAGCACAGGTCTAAAGAGTCTGCATCAGCTCCTGCCTGCAGGCAATTGCCCTGTTTGATTCCTGTCCTGACTTCCTTCAGTGATGAATAGCAAAGTGGAAATATAAGCCAAATTTACCCTTTCCTTCCCTAGTGACATTTGTTCATGGTGTTTTATCACAGAAAACATACCCTAACTAAGGCAACCTGCAAAGATAACCCTGGTCTAGACTAGAGATTTTCCTCACAGGCCATGGCTACCTCCTCACTGGTCTTATGGTGCTTTTCCTGGTCTCTCTGGTCTACCCCTCCACTCTTTCCCATTTTTCCTGACATCTTCCCATACCACTTATAGCCTATAGCTTCCAAATGCAACTGATCTTGGTAGCTCCTGGGTCATAGCCTATGCCAGTTTTCTTGCCTGACTTACTTTATTTTAGACATCTGACATCACTCTTACAGTAGTCACTGCCTTACTCATTGAATTGTGCTGTACCTATGAGGTGGTTCCAGCAGATTCAAGGCAACCACACCTGTTTTCCAAAGGTCTAGGGTAGAGTTGTAAGGGGTGTTTTATGAGGTGGCAGGAGATAATAAAATAATGTTTTTGTTAACATACTGCATTTTTAAGCAAAGTCCCTTAGTAGCCTGGACCCTCTTATGTGGGATAAGATTACTAGGGTGATGCTCACATTACTTCAGATAACTGCTAAGCTTGCATTTAGTAGCCCCCTCCTCGCACCCCCCCTTTGATTTTTTGAGACAGGGTTTCTCTGTGGCTTTAGAAACTCTCTTGGAACTTACTCTTGTAGACCATGCTGGCCATGCACTCACCACAGAGGTCTTCCTGCCTCTGCCTCCCAAATGCTGGGATTAGAGGCCTGGGCCACTACCTCCTGGCTAGTAGCCTTAATCATGGTGCTTCTAGCTGCTAAGCTTGCAATTAGAAGCCTTACTGTGGTTATTGTTGTACTTCTTCCATCTCCTCCTTCTTCTTGATAGTGAAGCTTCAGATGCATTAAAAAAGTCTATTGTTTATTAATATGCATATGTCTTAACCAGGAAGGTTAGAAAGTTAGCATGGGGGGGTTATAGAGGTGAGGAATTGTTACTCATGCTAAAGATGACTGGAGGGAGGTCAAATGAGATAAATATGAAGTCAGTCTTAGGCTTTGCAAAGATGCATCAAAGCATGAGTCGGTGTTTGCTTGGTGGAGGCAGAACCAATGTAGTGTTTACATCTCATCCCATTCCATTCACCATCCCAACCAAACCACCTTATCAGAGTCAGTCCCACTGTGTCCAGTCCGTAGTTCAATGTCACAACCCTCAGCTCATTTTTAATGCTTTTCTCTCTTCATCTCTTTCTTTGTTCTTGTCTTCTTCCCTTCCACACTCGTCCCCTCCTGGCATCTCTGCCCAATGGAGTACAAATACAGAAGTATTTTCTGTGAGTACATATAAAGGCTGAGGCATTTGCTCCTGATTGCTATCTTTTTAAAATTTTGTGGCACACAGAATGTTGAATCCTTAAGGCCCTGTCCATTCTGAATGCTAAATTAGGCATCAGGAATGAATGAGCCCTAGATGCCATCTGGAATGTGCCATCCCATCCCCATATATTGGTGACTGGTGAGCAGCTTGTCACATTAACACTGGCTAAGAGTTCCACTCCTGGAGTCTGACTCAGAATGGCTGAAGAACAGCTTGGATCCACTGCTGTGACATGTACCTTTTTAATCCAGTGCAGGAATCCCAGAAGCCTGATCTCAGAGCCTGTCATGCAGTCAGGATGTTCCACTTGACATGTGATTATGAACTGATCAATATTGCGGTTAAATAAGGATCAGGATAAACAAATAGGCCGAACAGATGTTTATTCAGGGAAGAAATAACTTACAGCCTAGACAGATGAACACCAGCAATTTCCACCGAATGTCCTCCTGTCCGAGTCCCACCAGCAAGAGAGCTTTTCCAGGCTCTTCCTCCGACTTCCTTCCACAGGTCACTTCCGCCCATGGCTCCATCCCCAATGGGCGTGGTCAGTGCCACAAAAGGACTATCTCACTACAGATCAAAATTCTGTATCCTTCTCTGTGCTTTAGTAAGTTAGATGTTCCTGTCATCTTTTCCCCAACAATGAGGTGGGTGCAACCCAAGGCATCTTTTATGGGTTCGAGACCAATACCCTTACCATGTCTTTGTATGGCAGGGAGCACAGTAGGCAGACCTCCAAGGCCTTGCTTTGATTTCCTGGGTTCTATATGATGGTTCAGACCCTGGCTGGGATTGGATTCTCCCCATCCTACATGTTAGACTTTTCATTCCTGTGATAAAATAACTGACATGAATATTATGAGGAAGACATTATTTAGTTCATAGCTTCTGCCATCACTGCAAGAAGTGCACAGTGTGACAGGAAACCTGACAGACAATAAGTAGAGAGAACACAATTACATGGTTGTCTGATGAGGCAGTATGGCTCGATCAATACCTCTTACCACTGAAAAGCTCACAGCTGCACAGCAACTAACCTCATACTTTACTTCCCTGTTAATAAATTCAAAGGGGAGAACCTGGTATCCCACCAAAGGCATCCTAAGAAATATCCTAACACATACACTCTTCATTATTAATTTTAAAATCATTATAATGTTGGAAAATCTGCTGTCATGCTATTCTGTCTCTCTAATACACACAAAACATTCACCACGTTCATGTGGAGCGATCCCCCCCACAAATAACACATGCCATGGCCCCAACCCATTCCCAATGTGGGGCCAAGGATCAGTATGCTTTTCCTTCAAAGAAATGAAGTCAGCCAGATGATGGCTCTCTGCGAGATTAGTTAAACAAATAGATGTTAACATGAATTCTTTCAACTGGAAGTATCCTGCTTTTGAATATTTATTCTTTTCTGTTTTCCAGAGATGAAGACATACATTATATTTTGGGCCTCCCTCCTATTGTTCCCTCTCTCAGAACAAGGATTTGATCAGCTCATTACTGACCATGAATTGATAAAAGCAATATATGGAGCCCCATGTGATTGCAGGGGAGGAAAGTACCTTACTACTGGTTCCTTCACTGGATATGTTGATTGAGGAGATAAAACTGCTTATCTATCCATGCAGTCTGCCCTTAACAGGGGAGTCACTCAAGACTGGATACGTGTTAACAAACCTAAGTCCCTTCCCATCATTAATGGAGAGCCAGGCCTTTGTCCAATGGAGTGCAACTTTGTAGATAAAATAAATTCCAGGTATTATGGCACCTCTCAAGAGTGCATTCATAATAATCGATCATACTTTACAGCATTCCCCTTTTAAAACTATGAAGGTAATTTGGAGGAGACTAGGGAACTATCCTTCAGGATCTCTACTCCAACAAATATGCTCAGGCTTCACACTTTGCTCCACCTGGAATACCAGCCTGTTGTGATAATATAGCACCCATCCATGTTTCTGATGTTGGGCTGAGAGATCAGGGCAGAGAAATCATAGTCCAGAAAAAATGCAAACCATGATTGACTCTCTGATTCCTCATATGGATTATCATACATTATTACTTCCCAAACCCAGCGGTACAAACAGCAACTCACAAACGTCAGATATTCAATCTGCTACCCATTATGCTTTAAACATTACCAACCCCAGCCTAGCAAAAGACTGCCAGCTATGCTTAACCTTGGGAACCTCCTGGTCCATAGCATTACCTGTGCTTAATGATTCCTTGTTGCCTAATTATGAATTCATGGGGAAGGATAACTTCACACTTAGAGTCTCTTTTAAAGTCCAGCCCACAGGATTTAATAATTCCTCATGGTTTTACAAACATTTTAAGAATGAATGACAGCTTTGATAGAGATGTAGGACAAGCCTCCTTTACCTCTTGCTTTTCAGTGATTAATGTCTCCACAGCTCTATGTGCTGGTTCTGGACAAGTCCTACTTTGTGCAATGACTTAGCTTATGCCTTGCTGCCAGCTAATTGGACAGGATTGGGTGTCCTGACTACCCTCCTTCCAGATATAGAAATAATACCTGGATGTGCCCATCCCAATATGCAGCATGGACTATTTCACTCTGAGGCACAAGAGAGCAGTCTAATTCATTCCAATATTGGTTGGACTTGGTATTTCAGGAGACCTAGACACAGTTCTGCAGGCATGAGTGTTAGGAACTAGCAGCCAGCTGACCCCCGCCCCAACGATGGGCGGGAGGCTCATGGCAGTGTCATCCCTATGTCAGCTTTACCTGGCAGCCAGAGGACTCAGTTATGCATGAGCAAGTCCCCTTTAAAAGCAAGTGGCCCACACCCCTCTCACTCTCTGCCTCTCTGACTCTCTGCTTCTCTCTCTGCTCCTTTGCTCTCTCTTTGCTCTCTCTCTGTTCCCTCTCTCTCTCCTGCTTTCGGTTGGCCACCAGCTACCCCCTCTTTCTCTCCCCTCTCTCAATAAACTCCACGTAGGCTCTGAGTCTCGTGTTTGTGTTTCTTAGGCATAAGTTGCATCAAAAGAACAACAATGGGAATAGCAATGAAATCATACTCTAGGCTGTCTCAACAGACCATCTAAGTGTCAGTCCAGGACCTCCAGGACCAAGTTGACTCTCTAGCAGTGGTGAACCTACAAAATAGAAGAGGGCTAGACTTACTCACTGCTGACAAGTGAGTTATTTGACTTTACAGCTAAATGCTGCTTTATGCTAACAAGTCCGGAATAGTTCTAGACAGAATCAAGAAACATCAAGAAGAGCCCGAGAAACTTTGCAGATGGCTGTTTGATCAACCATCTGGAATGCCTAGAATGGACTCCTGCTTTACCTCCTTCCCCTGCTAGGTCCCATCCTTAGCCTACTTAGTCTTTTATCGCTAGGACCTTTTCTGTTAACAAACTGATGTGCCTCATTAAAAATCAAATGCTATAAAAATGCAACCCATACAGGTACATTATCATCACCTTGAAATGGCTGATATGGGAGACAGCTATGAAAAACTCTAGCCAATACACAGGTAACCTGTGTGTTGACAAAATGGAGTCATCCTGTCCTTGGTGATCATTTCCAATGAAGGGCAACAGAGGAGAGACAGAGTTTTCCTACCCCAATAGTCCCCTAAGACAGGAATGTTCGTCACAAGTATTCATCTCCAATGACAGGTAAGGCTATGCCACATTCCTGATCCAAGAATGTCTCTAACCTAATACAGGCACAGTCCTCTCAAGAACATCCCACTTCATGGCATTTTTTTAACTATATTTAAAAGGGGGGCCTGTGCAGAACACCAGAGCAAAGTTAGCATCTTAACAGCCATCTTTCCTATTATTCTCTTAGATACGAATATACTGGTAATTTTCCATTCTCCTATATTATTCCCTTGTTAAACATTTGATGCAATCTGACCCTGAAAGAATCCCAGCTGCATGCTTATCATATAGCAAGTTATCTTATAGCAGAACACCTGCATTCTGCTTGGAAGGAGCTTCTGCCTCCCTCAGATACTCCACATTCTCCCTTTGTCCCATTCCCTCATTTCTCCACCACTTAAACTCTGTGGTTATATTCATTAAATGAGACATGATCAGAATACTGTCTTGTTTCCATCTCTTGTGTCTCTTGTTCCCTCATTCGCCTCCCTCCGGCAGGGTCCCTGTCAACTAACCAGAAGGTCGGGGTAATTACTAGGATTCTAGCTTGAACAAAATGGATCTAGATATCATCTGCCATTATCACAGATGAGGAATCCAGGTCGGAGAGAGCTGACCTCAGGACAGACCAAGGGATCTTTGTTAGGTAGTTTGAGATACATCTTGAATGTCCAAGTTGCTGTTGGGTGTCATGGAGTAAATGAGTCTGTCTATTATGGGAAAGGTCTGCGCTGGTGATGGCATGCTGGAAACTAGTATGAGTGGGAATCTGTCCCCAAAACTCTTAGCTAGATGCTAGACACAAACAGTGTGAGCCTGCCGCATGCAGAAACCAATTGGTATGTGTTTACTTAGAGCCCAGGATGGGTCAGGTCATAAGCATTGTAGATTCTTAGTGCTTGTAACTTAGAGATACTTAGTGCTTGTAACTTAGGGATGCCAGTGACAGACAACAGACTGAGTCACACCACTAAGTAACAGCCTCCAGATGACCATATGCTCTGTAGAATTTTCCAGAAACTATAGCACCATGGAGATCTGCCTTTAGGAGCTTGGCCTGAATCATCTGTGGCTGCCTAGGAGGTGAAGAGAGCCAATAAAGAAATGTTTGTAACAAAGCAAACAGATCACAAACACCCACAGCCAACCAGTTTCTCAGGTTCTTCTCTAGTGCTCGTAAAACATGGGATGTACTAACATGGCAGGATTCAGAAATGAAACTCAAGTGTCTGTCTTGATTCTGTGGCACAGCTCACAGATACTGCTTTCAGAGTTCCTGCAGAGGAAGGGAGAGAGTGCATCTGTCATAAAGTCTGAAACATGGAGAAAGTTAGCACCATGAGCTTGGGAATTACAGTGTTCAGCCAAACAGAGCTAGGCTCGAGGCTGAGAATGAGCATGAGGGAGCATTTGAGACTGTGTGTAAGTCCATGTTCCCTGATGACAATTGACCAAGGCCAAGTACACTCCCCTCCTTGGACTTCAATTTCTTACCTGGAAGAACCTTTCCAAGGTTCTCAATAGGCAGAGTTGGAGCTCTGCCTTGATGCCTTTCCTGCTGGCCAGTTGTTGGTGTGATGTTGGAGCCCCTGGCTCAGAGAAGGAAGAGCATCAGAAGGTGGCATTGTAGTAACAGCCATTAACAACCCATGTGCTCTTAACCCTATCTGTTCTCCCAAGTGAAATGAACAAATGAACATCAGTCTTGTTTAACTCCTATTACAGAAGGTGCAGTTTGCCAGGCAGGTCCTTGTGTAAGGTAGCATGTTTAACTAGAAGTTAACAGTAGAGGACCAAAACTTTTTGCTGGGATTATTATCCCTTGTCTTGGTGCCCTTCACACAAAGCCCAGATTTGAGTCAAGAACACTAGGCTCAAATCTGAAACAAGCCCTTTCTGCAAGGACCCCAGGGAGGCAGCCCCACAGCACAGTGGAACTCTCACACCTTCTGGGACATGGGAGGCTTTGTGACTATAGAGTGTTATACAAAGCCTATAAATTGTGGCTATAAACACAAACTCAGAACTACTTGGAGGGAGAAAACTTCCCACAAGACAGTAATGCCTTCATTTCAGAAACTTCTGAAATGCATATGCAAGACCTCTCCTTGTCAGTAATCTTTGAGTGGCAAATTATGTCTTGTGATATTAAAAGCTATAGGAAAATACATATTAATGAATATCATGATGTTCGTCTTCTCTAGAAAGCCATGGGCAACAGACTGAGATATTAGTGTGGAGATTAGGAGAACAGCCAGAGGATGAACATCCTCCTCAGGCTAGCCAAAGCCTGCCTTTTAGAGGACAAGCCAAGACACACACACACACACACACACACACACACACACACACACACAGAGAGAGAGAGAGAGAGAGAGAGAGAGAGAGAGAGAATGGTAGGGTGAGGCTCCCTTCTTGTTGCAGAAACCAGTGGATCCCTTGTGACTGAGGGGGCAGGGCTGCCCAGTGAACCCTGGAGACTTGAGGAATTCACAGCCTGACCTAGAAGACTAGGCAATGGTGTGTGGCAAGGCCTTTAGAAAAGATGTATGTACCTCTGTTGCTCCGGGTTAATGTCAAACAACCTCATGACTCTCCTCTGTTTGGCAGAGAAGCCTTTGGATTTTTTTCTGCTGCTGCTTTGGCTTTTGGCAAGTGAAATATTCCAAGACCTCAGCCTTGCTCTGCAGATGGCTCTCACAATTTTGCTGACTCAAGTGTGGTATGCTCTACTTCAGGAAGGAACTTATAAAGGCCTCAGCTTGCTGGAGTCCCAGCTCCTGCTCAGAGACATAGTGATATGGTTCACTGTTCTGGTCTCAGACACCAGGACCCTCATACCCCATTCCTGAGAGCCACCATCTTTGCCTAGCTTTCTGTCTGTCTAAGTGTTTGCTCCACACAGCTGCCAAGGTGTAACAGTAACGCTCATGCTAACTGTGCAGCTACCATACTGCTGCCTGGTCAAACACTGACTTCCTGTCCTGCATCTTTGAGGTAACTCTTTCGAGCATTGAAAATCCTTTGTAATGCAAGACTTCTCTAACCCTGTGGGGAAGAAAGCTTGAGATATGGATTAGCCAGGTCATTAAATGAATCAGGACCACAAGATTAGACTGAAGTGAAAGGGAGCTGGGCTTTTTAGGGAAATGAGCCATTCTAGCACCAGGGGAAACTGCCTGAGCTTCCAGGGAGGTCAAGGAGGGGGAACGGGGACATTGAGCACCACAGCCCTCTGTCCTTGTTTGTCAATCTGTGGACCCCATGTGGCTGCTCTTTGGGAGGTGTCCTCCACTCCCACTTTCAGTCACAAATATGAGAGCATCTTGGGCATTACTCACTCTCAACAACAGCACATGTAATATTAAGTTACACGGGTCCTAGGAAACACTAAGTGAAACTACTTCACAGTTGCATTCAGTCCTGAAACACTCAAGCATCACCTCCCTCCCCAGTTGGGGCAGCAACAGTCTATTCTTCCCTGGGCAGCAGGTGCCTCACTTGGCCTTCTTCTGCTGCAACCCTGGGTAGTGCTCTTTCCTGAACCTACTGGTTGGGGAATATTATTTTAAGTTTTGTCTTTTGTTTATGCTGCATCTGTTTAACTCTGTGAAGTTGTGTTATTGTGATTTTCTAAAACAGAAGATGGTCTAATAAGGAGCTGAAGGCCAATAGCGTGGCTGGAGCAAGGACAGGTGGGGCTGGCTGGCAGACAGTATACATAGAAGGAGAAAGGAGGAAGAGAGGAAGCAAGAAGAGAACAAGGGGAGGAGGATGTCATGGACCAGCCACTCACCGAGCCCAGGCGTAAGAGTGAAATAAGATATGCAGAGGTAAAAAAAGGAAAAAGCCCAGTGGCAAAAGGTAATTGGGCTAATTTATAGTTAAGAAAAGCTATCAACAGACCAAGCTCAGGCCAGAAATTCAGTATTAAAAATAAGCCCCTGTGTGTGATTCTTGCATTGGGGGGTGTGTCCCACAGAAAAGTAAGACTAAAACATCACATTATACCTCCCTCTTTGCGGGGTTCTTTTCCACTAACCATACAGTAAAAACAAGTCTGAGGCTAACCATCTGCTTTATGTTCACATATCAACAGTAACTGATACCTACACTTTTCTAAAGGAGGGGGTAAAAAGACAGAATACACAATTTTTGAGGTACTTTAAGACAGGGATGGCTAAACAGTCCATCAATATCAGAAGAATTTAGTTCTTTTAAGTACATATGTGCTCCCCATGGAAGGCATCACCCTCCCTGGGGAGCAGAAAGGGGATAGGATGGTGGTTGATGCAGTGGATAGGGAAGAAGTAAGGATGTGAGAACTGGGACTGACATGTGTAGTAAGCTTGTTTCAAATTTAAATTTTAAAAAATCATCAAAGTGGTCTCACTCTCATGAGTAAGTAAAATTAAAAGTTTACTGACCTTTCAAAATATTTATTTCATGGACAGTCTCTCTCTCTCTCTCTCTCTCTCTCTCTCTCTCTCTCTCTCTCTCAGTCTCTCTCTCTTGCTTTCTCTCTCACTCTCTGTTTTGTTTGTTTAATACAGGTTGTATGTCTGTGTAGCCCTGGCTGTCCTAGTACTGAGACAGCCAACTGCCTCTGCCTTCTAAGTTCTGGTATACTTAGTGCTTCTCAAGTAGTTGATTTACAATGACACATAGATTCATATGCTCATAGGTATTTGTACAATTTATTTTAGTCTCATTAACCTTTCTAAGCCATTAGGAATATCGTTATTTTTTTCATGAACATAATAATATTGACTTTGAATCATGCCAAAGGGACACAGCAGGGGTATAAGTCATCACATCACAAGCTTAATCTTCACAGTGTTCTCTCTCTCCTCTAATACTGCTCCAGTGCTTGCTTCCCCTTCCTGACACATCTCTTTTCTGCTCAAGTACCAAGTCCTTTGTTATGTGACACTGGGCCTAGGGAAGCTTCTCATATGACAAAGGGTGAACAGCCAGGCAGTGGAGGGGAGCAGTAGTTATCCATGCAGGCAATGGCCAAGAGAATTTAAAGGCCTAGGATGTACCTCTTCTATTTTTCCTGAGTGGCACTTGTCCCCTGAGGATGACACACACACACACTCATAGGACTATAGGACTGTAATTCCTGATAGTAATGCATACACCTACAAACAACTGATTTTTATGAAAATATCTAAAATGGTACAATGAAAAAAAGAAAGCATCTTCAACAAATGGTGCTGGCATAATAGGATGG
This sequence comes from Phodopus roborovskii, assembly GCF_943737965.1. NCBI lineage: Eukaryota > Metazoa > Chordata > Mammalia > Rodentia > Cricetidae > Phodopus > Phodopus roborovskii. The sequence continues at coordinate 15,787 of NW_026126747.1, read as the reverse complement.
TGACCTGTAGAAGACCTCAAAATAAATCAGGCCACACTGAACCTCTTAGAAGAGAATGTAGTAGGTACCCTTGAATGAATTGGTACAGTGACAGCTTCCTGAACTGAACAAAAGTAGCATGCTCTTCCATGATAATGAGATTGATGAGGAACTTGAAGTAACCATTCTGAGTGAGGTAACCTACTCACAAAAAGAGGAACATGGAATGTACTCACTCATATATGGATTTTATACATAATGCCAAGGACCACCAGTCTATAATCCACACTGCTAGAGAAACTAGGATACATGAGGAACCAAAGAGATTCATGCAAGGTCCCTCATAGAAGGGGAAAGGAACAATATCTCCTGAGCATATAGGGAGTGGGGGTGGGCAGTGAGTGGAGTGCAAGCAAGGACAAAGAGAAGGGGAGGAGAGGAGAGCATGTGGGACTAGGAAGATTGACTCAGGAGGATAAGAGAGCAAAAATAAAGGATAACATAAAAGAGAAAACTGACTATAAGTGTTCAGAGACCTACAAGGATGACCTGAACTAATGATTTGAGCAACAGAGGAAAGGCAACTATAAATGCTCTTCCATGATAATGAGATTGATGAGGAACTTATTTGCCATCATAGAGCCCTCATCTAGTAGCAGAAGCAGACACCCACAGCTAAACACTGAATAAAACTGGAATCCAAATGCAGAGAGAGAGGAGTGATAAGAAACTGGGGGGCAAGACCAGGCTACAGAAACCCATAGAGACAGCTGACCTGAACAAGGAGGAGCTAATGGATGTGCAGATTATACCTGGAATCCTAGCATTGCACCAACTCAGACCCCCTGAACATGGGTCTCAGTTAGAAGGTGTGGACTGTCTAAGCGACCTCTGACAGTGGAACCAGGATGTATCCCTGGTTCAGGAAAAGACTTTGGGAGCACATTGGCCCTGGAGGGATACTCCCTTACCCTAGAGGCAGAAGGGGAGGGCCTAGTCCCTACTCCAAATGACTTGACAGATTTTTTTTTGATCCCTCCCTGGAAGGCATCACCTTCTCTATGGGTGGGGACGTGGAATGGGACTGGAGGGCGGGGGATAAAGAGGGTGTGATGGAAGGAAGGAGAGAGACTTGGGGTTGAAGTGTAAAATAAGAGAAAATAATAAATATAGGAAAAATATTTTTCTTTTAAAAATGTGGGGGCTTTTCTTATGGAGAGGTTCGTCCTCTGCTCTCTGATCTACTCATTTCCAGGAATTCCACACATGAGGTAAACTCAAGCACACAGTTTGTAGAAGTGAAGCCTGAGTTCACACTTTCACATGTAAAAAGAAAGGGGGCTGGGGGTAAAGTCTAATGTGAGTGAAATGTGGATTTCATTTCCTAATCATGTGTAAGATTGACTCATTCTGTGTGACACATCCAGTCTAAGACAGTGAGTTAACAGTGGGGAAGTCACTCCAGTGTGGCATCTGAAAAGGTCTCGGCAATGTCTTTGTACTGCCAGTGTAAGACTAAAGTCATACTAAAATGAAAATGCCTTCGTCAAACAAGTAATGACGTCATAGAGTTTCTTTTCTCTACACTAACACCCAAGGAATGGGCTCATGGAGGAGGCTCTAGTTTTTCTGAATTAAGGTCATGTCCTGCTACACAGAGAGCTGGTAATAGAGCATGCATGTAGATACTTTGAGCAGCTAGCATCTGTTGGCAGATAGTCTTGGGAAAATTTATCTTTGATACTCAGTACACATCACACACCTACAGTGCTATGAACATAATTATCTGTCTGAAAAAGTTACCAAGTTACCTGTTTTGAAACCTATGAAATTATACTAAAAAAATCATGAACATTGTCTATGTTCTCATTGCTCAGGTTCACATAAAGAAAGTTGAAATATGGAACATTATCTCTGCCTCTGGTTGACATATGACATATAGACATTGAGAAATAAAACAAGAGTGTCTTTCCAATCAGTGTGATATAATCCAAACTATAGCCTTCTTTCCCTGAAAAGTATCATTAGAGTCATTGTTTGCCCTCCCCAGACTGTAATACTGGTGGGCCAGTTGAGGGCAGGCAGATGAAGCACTCCAGAGACTGTTTCAGGGAACTGGGTATGCTTTAATGCCCATGAGCAACTACTCATATACCAGAAGCACAGTATCTGATTTGTTAGTTCATTACCTAAGAATGAGTAGTGAGCACTCATACCACCAGGGTCTCTTTGGAGAAAGCACATACAAGAGCCAAGAAGAAACAATTGTGTCAACCAAGACACTAGGCACACAATGGGCTTGTGTCTCAGCTAGGCAAGGCCCCTTGTTACCCAATAGGCTACTAGCTGACCTTCCCCAGCTTCCACCCTCATGTGTCATTATTTTCCCAGATAACAAGCATATCCTCTTCACAGAAAGCTTCTCCAAGTTCGCTATCACAAAATTGTCATAGAACACCCCTGTGGAAAACTCAGGATGGAAAGAGTTGGAAACAGAATTGCTTTGCATTACAAATCATTTTCCCAAACTTTATGCATAAATATTTCAATTACAATAAATTGATTGAAAAACCAATATAAAGAAAAAATGTAATTGAATAAAAAAATACATTAGGAAGGAAACAGACATTAAATGAAAAGTAAAAAAGGCTGGCACAATTACATACCTTGAAATTGCTTTCTATTGCTGTGATAAAATATAAGTAGAACCAGCATGGGGAAGAAAGGGTTTATTTCATATAAAAGCTTGTGATTTAGAACCAAAGGAAGCCACTTCAGCAGCTCAATGGAGGAGCCTGAAACAGAAACCAAGGAAGCTCACTGCTCTTTGGCTTCCTCCCTGCCTGAAGCTCAGCTACTTTTTTTGCACAACACAGGCCTTCCTGCCTAGGAATAACAGTACCACCCACAGTGGGCAGGCACTCCTACATCAATTGTGAACCAAGAAAATGTCCCACAGACATGCCCACAGGCCAACATGAAAGAAGCAAATTCTTAATTGGGTGTGAAGTTGACAACCAAGATTAGCCTTCCTAGTGACCCATGGAAAAGGAGTTGGAGGATTTCAGGATATAGGATGTACCATTCCTTTGGAACACCTGTGTTTGCATCTGCTGACTTGGCAGCAGTTAGAGAAGTCAGAAACTAAACACACATGGGGAACTACAGGTGCTAACCATTTCTGAGTGTTGTATTTCAGACAGGACACTCTGTTCCTTGATAAAGTTCTGTGCTATAGAAGTACTCAGAGCCTAGGGAAAGAACATCTTAAAGCAGCAGAGGATAATTTAATATTTACAGACTGCTAATGTAAATTCTCTAAGAACAGGGAAGTGAGACATGAGTAGTTTGGAAGAAACAAGAGATTGGTGGAGCTGGAGCAAACAGTAAAGCCCTGGAGAACAGTAAACTTACACCTGGAATGAATTCCTGTTAATTGTACTTTTCAAAACCTGAAACTAAATGTGAAAATTCTTCAAAATAGAAAAAGTAAAATCCCCAAGTCAATAATGTGGGGGCAACTTCTCACATGTCTATAGACACAGATATATAGAAATATGAAAAGCATTTGTACTATTTTGAACCAGAGGCTAATTCAAATAATATTTTCTGTTTGTTTACTAAAGTAAAAAGGATGCATTTGTTCATTTAACTGTAATATGTTTGAGGATAATCCACGAAGAGAGGAAAGAAATAGAAACTGACAGAAAGAGAGAAAAGAATGAAAACCAGACAAGGAAATTCCACCGCTTACACAGCCTGGAAGTCAGAACCTATGGATACCTGCCGTCTGTCCCATCTAAAAGAAAGAAGGCATGTGCTGTGTTTGAGGGTAAAAGCTGATTTGGCAAATTCAGACTGTCAGAATAACCGAAAAGCCTTGTTGTGAGGAGACATGCTCTTGTCATGAATGTCCGGCTGGGCCCTAGTGATTCTAAATCTAATTTTAACCAGATGTCAGGAGAGTGTTATGGCTATCGCAGGTCTCGATCCACTGCCTCTGAATTGGGAATAAGTGGCAGTTTTCTCCTCCTGCTGGATCAGAGAAGGCAGCTGACAGCACACTGAAACACAGTTTTCACAGCCTCAGAGGCCAGAATTCCAACCCTCCCAACTGTCTTTTCCACAGGTACCCGCCCACACCTAACTAAGCATGTGCAGAGCTCCTGGTCTCTGCAAAGACTGGATCTCCACCAAGCTACAGAGGGTGAGAAATCAGCTCTGCCTGGAGGGCGGAGCCCAGGGTGGCAGGGTGAATGTGGTGAGGGAGAGAGTAAGGTGGTGGTGGTGGTGGGGAGAGTGGAGAGGAGGGTGGTAGTTAGGCCTTTTCATTTGGAGGGACTGACTGAAAGCGAATTGGGTAGAGGCAGAGCCATGGTTGAGGTGGTGCACTCTTGTTACTGATTAGTTATCTAATTAAAAGAAGGAACTATGGTACATTCTCTTCTGACCTCCACATATGAGACATGGTGATAACACAAGCATAGAACAAAACACAATAAATAACCAACCGACCTGGCAGATGCTAGTTGTCCATGTTATCCTCATTCTGCAACCTGCAGCTCTGCTTGCCAGTACTTTGTACTGACGCCAGAATTTGGATCAAGTGCAAAGAACATCCAGGAAGTTCATAATTTGTGCCTTGCATTTTGGAAGGCCCGGAGTAAGCTGGGTATTGTCTGTTAAATAGTGCTGTCTTGTAGAATACTCCAAGCCATCCTATGAAGCAAGCACAGGAGAATCACACTCCAAGATCTCAAATGACCCAGAATGAAAAGTATCTTGAAAACTCTTCAAATAAGATCAATCCCAGCTTTAAATTTTCAGATTAGGATTGTATAGTTACCAAACACAAGCCAATGTCTCCCCCAAAACCCCCCTTCCAGGAAACTTCAAAGGATGACACATTTCTGGTTCCAAACCTTTTGAATGAGAAGAGAAATACTCACTATCTGCTGTTCTCATGCTGTTACATACAGCTTTCTTCTGGGAGAGCACAGAAATAGCTGCCTCTCTCACATACATGTATCTACTGAAAAGATCCAGAACTGGATACAGTAGTGATCTCCTCTAATCCTGTCACTGGGCAGGCTGAGGAACATGTATGCATGCATGTATACATGGATGTGGTAAGAGAGGACTCTACTTTCTAATGTGTCAGAAGCTGGAACAGGAATATTACACTTCTGAGCTCAGCCTATGCTACATAGCAAGTTCTGAGCTATACATGGTTACTTTGTCTTCAGAGGGGAAAACTAATTTGAAAAAGCAAGAGTTCTGAGACCAAAGCCAGCTAAAGCTACTCTCCCTTTGTACTCCTTAAAAGAGTTGATAAAAGTACTTAGTAGCTGAAACAGAAGTAAACCCCAGACATCATTACACAGCGTGACTTCTAGTAATGCGAATGAATTCTAGGACAGCTAGGGTCATATGAGTCCCTTACTTTAAAATAAAAATGAATAAATAAATAAATAAATGAATAACAGAGGGTTGTGTCAGATGCCTTTAATCCCAGCACACAGGAGGCAGAGGCAGGTAGATTCTGAGTTTGAGGGCACCTGCTCTACAGAGCTTCAAGTCAGGCAGGGCTGTTAAACAGTGGAAAACCTGTCTGGAAAAACTTTAAAAACCAAACAACAAATAAATCAAACCCCCTCCAAAGGACTCTGAAACCCTCCCTACAGCCATTACCTCTGCTATTTCAGCTGCATTTCTGCCTCCATAATCCCCACTCTCCCCAGCATCCTCTCCCTGACAGCTTGCCTCCTATATTCATTTATCCTGACCAGCAGCCCCACTGTTGCAGCCAGGGGGAGACAACAACTGAAGAGATCACAACAAACAGACCCCACCCACCACTGAAGGGGCCACTTTGCCATGGAGCTAAACCCAAGGCACAAGTCTAGCCACAGGCCGAGCGGCCCTATGACATCACGCAAGGAAATAAATCCAGTCTGGTCCAGGTCTATTGATGACCCTGGAGCAAGTGTGTGTGGGCTGTGCTTACTTTGTTTCTTGGGCACAGAGGATTTTCCAGAGGAAATTTCAACAAGAAAGATCCCTGGTGGCTTAAAGCTGCAGAACACAGCAAAGAAAGGGAAGGAGTGAGTGAGGCTTGAATCAAGTAGACTTCTTGATAGAGCTCCGGAAGCCGGCCGACAATGAAGGGTGAGCTGGAGGACAGACAAGGATTTGAGAAGGGTACGAGTATAGAGGGCCAGGAACGGGAAGCTGAATCAGGATACCTGTCACAACAGAGTCCCAAGACCACTTTCCAGGGAATTGGCTCAGAGTGCATAAAAGCAATCGAGACCCAGAGTGTGAAGCCACCCGACTCAATCTCTAGACTAGAATAGATGTCAGGATGAGTGTGTATTATCCCCAGGGGGAACTAGTGTCGCTCAGGAGAACTAGAAGAGTTGAGTGCAAGTCCTTTAGCTTGTGCTGGCCCCTGCCTACCTGAATAAGTGCTGCCAAGGACCCTGCTCCCTTCCACTGCCTGGCTTTTCACCCTTCCTCTCATAAAAACCTCCGTAGGTGCATGCAGTATCACAAACCTAAGGCATTGGTATGTGAGCAGAAAAGAGAAGCAAGGTGAGCACTGCAGCGGTTTTAGAGCAGACAGAAAACACATTAAAAATTAAGCTCTTATCTGGTGATGCACACCCCACTGTGTCATATTATCAGAGATCAAGTGCTTAGGCATGCCTCAAAGTCAATATTATTATGTATATAAAGGAAATACTTGATCTTGTGTCCTATGCCTTTGAACCCAGCACCCTATACCACATAAAATAATGAATGAAAAAGTGGTGTGTGTGTTTACAGGGCATTGGTGGGTCTTGCCTTTAATCCCAGCACTTGGGAGGCAGCGGCAGACTAACCTCAGTTCCAGGACATCCAGGTCTACAGAGTTAGTGCCAGGACAACCATGGCTATGCATTGAAACCCTGTCTTAAAAAACCCTGTGTGTGTGTGTGTGTGTGTGTGTGTGTGTGTGTGTGTGTGTGTGTGTGTGTTGTGTTATGTGTAAGGACATATGGATTTGTGAGCATGGGTGTGGGTGTAAAATAAGTTCTGGATGAATCAAGCTGAGTTCTTTTTGACCCAGTTGATTGATGAATATGTTGGAATCCAAAGTCTTAGGGAGGAATTTTTCACCTGTTAAAATTAGCCTTTAGCTTTTCTGTCAGGGGTTGAAGATTTAGCTTAGTGGTGAGAATGGTTGTGTGGCATGCCCAAGGCCCAGGGACTGATCTCTAAAGCTGAAATGAAAATCCTTTAAATGAAAAGAAGTAAGAAGATGAGGGCTGTTGTTCTTTAAGAGCCCTTATGTTGGAACAAAACCATCACTAGACTGGATTGAAAGTTGTGACAACCTCTGCTTCTGACACCTGCAGGACATCGGATGAGTTTTCCAGTTGCTAGCTGATTCTTTTTGTTCATTTATACTTTTTTTGTTATTTCATTCCTGCCTATTTATTTATTTATCTATCTATTTATTTATTATTTGGAGACAGTGTCTCATTTTGTATTCCATGGACTGTCTCAAGCTGGGAGATAATCCTGCCTCTGCCTACTGAGTAGAGGGTTTAAAGGTGTATAGGACCATGGCAAATCATTAATTTATTATTTATTTAGTGTATTTATTTACTTTCATTTCTTGCAACAAGATTCCCTGTGTAGTCCAGTGTGTCCTAGAATCACTCTATAGACCTTGCTGGGCTAAAACTCATAGAGTTTAGACTGCCGGTGAGTGGAATTAAAGTTGTGTAACACTACTGCCTGACTAATTTTTTTATTTATACTTGTTGAATGTTCTCAAAGTTCATGGAGTTCAAGAGGCCTTCGAGCAGGAAATCATGCAGTATAAACTGAAACAGAGTTCTTGGAACAAAGTGAAGACGGCTCATCGGAAGATCTTCCCAACTTACTAGTGAAGATTCATAGAGAAGAAAGCCTGGGATGTGACCATCAGAATCTTCCAGAATATCAATAGGAATGATCTCAGTGAGAGGGCAGCAGGAGCGATTGCTGGTGAGTAGGGTCAAGCTTCTTTACCGTGAAGTTTGTGTCATAGTTTTGATACCTCTTGTTCATTCCCAACTTCCATAGGACAGGCAGGTGTGGGGAATATTATTCTACTTGAGGAAGGAGGCAGACTGGGATAGATATGTTAGCTCTGATCTGTGAAGTCAAATGCATGAAGGTTTCATGCCCTAACCTACCTAGATTGTTAAACTTATACCTAGGACATCAGTCATTTTACCCTTGTATGAAAACTGAAGACTTAACTCTAGAGTGAAGTTGTAACTCTGGATTTGGGCAGGCAGCATCAGAAAACACATAGGGGTGCAGGAAGTTGGCACTGTCTGTGTAAACCTGAAAATCTGACTTCAGAAACCACATAAAATCCAGGCATCAGAGCAAGTTGGCCCTTCAGCATGGCAAGGTGTAAGGTAGCTGAAGAGAAACCTGTCTCAAAAATGACATGGAGGAGGGTCTGGAGGGATAGCTCAATGTTTTTAAGGACACCTGCTACTCAATCCGAAGACCTTTGTCAGTTTCCAGAACCTACTTGGTGGTTCACAAGCAGCACATAACCCAAGTGTCAGGGAATCTAGTGCCCTCTTCTGTCTCCTAAGGGCACTGAACTTATGTGATACACACACTTATGCAGACAAAAGCACCCATATGCATCTTTCTTTTCTTTCCTTTCTTTCTTCTTTCTTTCTTCTTCCTTCCTTCCTTCCTTCTTTTTCTTTCTTTCTTTCTTTCTTTCTTTCTTTCTTTCTTTCTTTCTTTCTTTCTTTCTTTCTTTCTTTGTTATAAGCACAGGGCACCTAAAAATACACCTAGCATTGGCCTCTGTCTCAACATGCATGGGTACTGTGCCCCTTCCCCAACTCCTACACCTACATACCTTTCATGTATGTATTTGAATCAACTGTTTTCTGGTGTGAAACAAGATCTCTCCTTTTTTGTCATGGCTGGGTCTGTTTTGTTCTTTAACAAGCACAAGTGAAAATGGTAAAGCCATCTTTCATTAACAGCATGGTCTTAAGAGTCACATGAATATTTATCCTGGTATAAGATGTCATGGATGCAATTCATGATAATGGTAGGTCTGGTGCTATGAAAGGTTTCTCATGCCTCAGTTTTTTGTTTGTTGTTTTAAAAAATGTCTCTGTGCTGTTCTTTCTACTCTGACTTCTTCTAGAACTACAGATATATATCTTTGATTTAAGTTTAAAGTATATGAGAACAAGAACAATTAGATTCTGCCTTAGATGAATGTGAGAGTACTTGCATGCATTTCTGTGTACTATGTGTGTATATTTCCCTTGGAGCAGGCAGAGGGTGTTTAGATATTCTGGTACTGGACAGTGGTATGGATGATTCCTGAACTGAACCCAGGTCTTCTGGGTGCTTGTAACCACTGAGCCATATGTTAATCCCCATGTGTTATGACATCATACCATGTCTCATGTATATCTTTATATCCTTTTTGTTGTTTATGCTTTAGGTTCAATTTTGTTTTCAACTGTCCTTATTCCCTGTTCAGCTACTTTTATTTTGTGGTTTTGGATCCTGCCTAGACTCTCCTTGTAGACCAGATTAGCGTGAAATTCACAGAGATCTATCTGCCTCTGCCTACCTATTTCTGGGACTAAAAGGGCATACCTCCTGGCTTCCGTTCAGATACTTCTAATCAATAACAAATCCACCTATTAACTTCTTTTGAGTTTTTTATGTTATTATTTGTATGTGTACACATATTTGCATACCATGGTGCAGAAGTGGAGCTGAGAAGACAACTTTTGATAGTTACTCCTGCTTCTGTCATTTGAGTTTTGGGGACCAAACTCAGGTCATCAGACTCCTTGTCAAGTGTATTAACAACCTAAGGCAGCTCACCAACCTATCTGTTGGTTCTTAAATTTAGTTAAGACATTTTACATGTGCAGTTTGACTTGGTTTTCCTCTGTCTCCAATGACTACCCAACCTGCCTTTTATTTATATGGAACACCTTTTAAAAATTGCTAAACTTAGCATACAAAATGAGTTTTTGTATAAAATTGTGTGTGTGTGTGTGTGTGTGTGTGTGTGTGTATGATTTGCTTTTCTACCGTATTCACCCACAGTGACTCTCCTGTGTTTCTTTCCATCTAGTTCCCTCTTGTTCCCATAAATAGACTCCTTTTTCTTTCATGCCATATATGTGGGAAGTTGTATATATAGACCATTTTTACAGTATTTTTAAAAATTACAAGTATGTGTGTGTGTGTCTGTATGTGGGATTACATATATGAGTGCATTTCCTGCAGAGGCCAGAGGAAAAAGAACTATTAGAAGCTATGTCCCCATTTGGTTTAACAGATATATATAGGGAGCCTAACTACTAGTATTCCAGAGCCTCTACCTTGAAAAAAAGCTTTTGGAGGGCAAGTTCAGTTGTAATGAACATTTGCTTCCTGCAAGATCTATGAGGCTACAGAAACCCTGTCATATTTTGAGAGGTTGCAATTACATAGAAACATACACAGTCTTTCTCAAGGTCATAGTACCACAGACAGTCCCAAATAAGATATTTTGAAGGGATGGTGGAGACCCTTGAGATTCTAGAGTTCTGGAATTCACATGGCCATTCATGTGAACACACAAACTAAAAATGTTGCATACTACACTCCAATTGTGAGTGAACATGGGGCACTAAGCTCAACAAAGTCCCTGGTACAGTTTTCTCAATGTAGCTGGGGCCACTCACTCTTTCCTGGTTGTTTCTACAGTCCAATAGGGACAGAAAAGCTTACTCATGCACCGACTTTATGTTATGCAGATGTGTAGATTGCTGAGTGCACAGGCCCAAGGTTGGCTAAGACTGACTCAACTCCATATGGAAATGTGTGGATTGCTGAATGCACAGCTAGGAAAGGCTGACTTTCACCTCTGCCTAATTAAGAAGATAATTGCAATTTGGCTTGGAGGTTCTCACTCAAGAAGAGATTTTGACTCATGCCAGATAAGACAAGATCCAACCAATACTTTAGAAACTTGTGAAAATCCAGCCTAGGGTATGCACATTTGGATTTTCAGCATTTCTTTGGTGAGGTGCCAGGATCTCAAGTGAGGCCTATTCAGGCTGTAAAGCCATATGATGGTACAAATAAACAATAAAAGTAAATAAACTAATGAGATGACATATATGAGAACTTTTCCACGCAATATTATTGGAGTTCCCTTTTGAAACCCTTCATATATGACCCGTGTGTCTACACATGCCTATGATCTGTGTGCATTTTTCAGAATGTGCATATTCATGTGTGGGCAAAGATGAACAGGTGCTTCAGCACATCTGCAGATGTGAGCAGACTGCCTGGAGTGCTGGCCTTCCCTGGCCCTTTTAGTCCAATAGAATTTCCCTATGCTCCGTGTCTTCTCCTGTCTCCCTGTCCCATGTCACCTGAAGAGAACTTTGAATGTAGCCATGGCCAACCACACCCAGGTGTTGGGTGCTTTCTGGAGATCCCGTCCCAGGTTCTGACACTGTCACTGCTAGTACTTCAGTCAGTGTCATTATCTCCCTGATCTACTTGAGAATTTCCTACAAAGGTCTAACTAATGCTGAAAACATAATCTCATACAACCAAATGTCTCTCTCCTTCACATCTCTCCGTTATGTCATTATATTAACTGAGAGTTTGACTTTTAGAAAGTAACACTGCACAGCACATTCCTTACTATGGGATATGATTAATTATTTTCCCAATGTGCTTCCTCTAATCTCTACAGAGCTCTGAAAAGATGAAGATCCGTATGTAACGAGTTTTGAAGAAACTGATGTGGCTTAAACTAAGTTAAAGGCCTCTTTTACAGGAAGTCAAGGTGTCAGGAAGGAAAGAGAACACCAGTCACACTAGGTTCTGTTACTACAGCAAAGTGGATCCAGGCAAGACAAAGAAAGGGGACATGGAAAAGGGGATGAAGGTTTCTCTGTGCTTCTCAGTGCTGCAGACTTCAGATACCTGTTCAATAGACCACCTTACTTGACTTGTGACTTGTAGTCATAAATGTGTGTAGCTGACCCAGATGCAATAGGGTCCATTTAAAAATAAGTCTTTAAACCTGTGGTGACTTACCTGGGCTTTCCACCATCTTAACCTTTCCATCATGTTTGTCTTATGATGTGTTTGTTCTGATCTCTTTGAAGGCTTCTTGTGGACCACACACCACTGCTGTTTTAATAACAAAGCTTTCTTCTGAAGATACTTCAGCACTTTTAAATGCCAATGAGAGATTGGGGACCACCTCCCCACTTGTGTCTTTATCAACTCCATCCACCGTCCTATCCAGAAGAGCACTCCATTTGACAAAGTCTGAGGAGTTTTGATGGTATTCCTTACATCTTCATAGAAGGCCTTGTTTTCTGCCTCTTCTTCCTCTCTCTCTCTCTCTGTCTCTCTCTCTTCCTATAGAAAGAGAAATGGGATGAGTGTTATACTTCAAAACTGAGAAGAATAGACATGCCAGCAAAGAGATGAACAACCTGCAGTTGTGTCCAGGTCTGACATCTCATCATGGAGTCTATTCCCCTTCATAACCCTGGTACTATGAAAAACAACCATGACTCCCTTACTCAGTTACTGCATAGCTGTTTTAAGTGACAATTCTGTCTCAATGTTCTCAGTACCCTAATGCACCTTGGGTGTTTGTATGATTGTGCACATCCATGTGCTTGTGTGTGTGTGTGTCTGTGTGTGTCTGTGTGTTGACTTGTGTAGGTACAAGCCCATGTGTTTGCAAGTGTGTGTAGAGCTAGAGTGTATCTCTTCGATCAAAACCTCCACTGGAACAGGAAAACACAGTCCCAGGTCACAGGTTGACTAAGTGATACAAAAACATTCTGTCTTCATGCTCACTTGTTGACAACCTTATCTAGCAGGTATTTTGCATAATCCTTGCTATACTGTTTCAGCAGTTTGCTATATTTATTGTCTATTTATTGTCTGCAACACAAAAACAAAATGGAGAATTAGAATAGTGCTAATGTCAGCAAAGGGGGAAAGAAAACAAGTTGGGAGAGACATTAGAATCTTTTTTTTAATTTAATATATTTTTTCTTCTTTTACACATAAGTCCTATTTCCCTTTCCCTCTGATCCTCCATTCCTCCCAGGGACTCCCTCATTCCAACCATTTCAATCCCTAGACAGGGTGAGGCCTTCCATGAGGGTTCATCAAGGTCTGTCAAGTCATTTGAGGTAGGGCCTAGGCCCTCCCCCATGGATCTGTGCTAAAGGATTATCCCCACCATGGGGAATGTGCTCTCAAAGTACTTTCCTGCAGCAGGGATACATCCTGGTTCCATGAGATGTCAGTTTCTTATGTATGACTTGAGCTCCATTCACTGCCAATCCTTTCTTCTGTACTGTGATGCTAAGCTTGCATCACCCTCCCTCCTCCCAACAAGGTTCAAGTTCTGTGACATTTCTTTGTGTAGCTCCCTCTTACTCTGGACATTTAGGTCTATCACAAAGACAAAGAAGATCTTCCTTGTTCATTTTGGATCCTGTTCCCTTAGAAAGCATGTTGCAGTACTCTGGGCCTTTTCTGAGTTTCTCCACGAAGTGTCTAAATGAATAAAGCAGAGTGACTAAGGTATGCATAAAAGTTCTAAATGTCTAAATATGGCATTTCTATAAAATTTCCATAAATATTTCTATAAAAATTCTAGGCATGGATTCAGAAGTTCTTGGAATGAGAAGAGTTCCACCCTGGGATCCCACATCCCTTTCCTTCCCAGTGCCTGGAGAAAGAAAGGTCCTCATTCATTTATCAGCTTGTGTGTGTGTGAGCTGCCAGAAATCTGATTGAAAGTTGTCTTTGTCAAGTTTCATAAGCTCAGCAGAGTGAGAAGCATGAAGAGGAAGACAAGATTAATGAAGGAACAGTCACAGGAAAGGAGATGGAAAGTGCAGATTCTCATGTTAAAATTTTGTTGTACACCACAAATGCTTCCTCTTCAAGTCCTTTCTTTTGGATGTCTGCCACCATTTTTAAGCCATGCCTCGTATTTTATGTATGTTTCCCAGGGTATGTTGTTGCTTACTTCAACATTCAGCCTGAATGAAATTAAAAACTGGAACTGCTCTTGTGGTGGAAGAGTTATGTCTTTATATTTTTGCATGGTTCTCTTGTTATGATACAGAAAACAGAAGATGGGGAACTTCAGCAGGCACCTCCTAATTTCCTGCCATATTGTAATTACACTGTCTACAACAAATACCTATACAGTGTGTGAGTGTGTGTGTGTGTGACAAATCTCTTACTAAAGGCGTTAGAGTAAATAAAACACCACATGTGTTAATACAGCTCAATAAATTTAATTTAGTGCACAAACCCGGTCTAGGATCTCCTTACTAAGGTACTAATGGGGATGAGGAGGGCGGATGGGAGGAAGGGAGGGAGAAGGAACTGGGATTAGTATGTAAAATAAGATAGGTTTTAAGTTAAATAAGAACTAATTTAAAAATGGTACCATTTCTTAAAATTTGCCATATATGATTATATGCTGAAGAAATTTGTTTTCAGCAGCAATGAGACTTACCTCACTTGGGGCCAAGCACTGAAAAGTCCTGAAGAGCTCTGTCAGCAGGAATTAGAGAAGTTAAAAAAACAAATACTTTGCCTCTCCAAAAATTAATGATACATTTTGTTAATTTATGCATTGCTATGTTAATGATCACTAAGTCCTTGCAGGATTTAATACTAATATTCAGTTGATGAGGTAGCAGATATAACCTAACTATATTTTTTTATGGTGTTTACTACTGAGCCAAATATTTGAACAGACATTTCTCCCATTGTATACTTTTACCTGTTTTGTTAAAAATCAAGTGCTTGTATGTGTGTGGGTCAAGATCAGGATTTTTGATTAGATTCTATTGATCTACCTATCTATTTTTGTGCCAATACCAGGCAGTTTTCAGGACTGTAGCTCTGTAGTCTGTAGTATAGCTTAAAGCTTGGGATGGTGATGCCTCCTGAAGTTCCTATATTGTACAGGTATTGTTTTGTCTCTCCTGGGTCTTTTGTTTTTCCATATAAAGTTGAGTATTATACTTTCAAGGTCAGTGAAGAATTTTGTTGAGATTTTTGATGGGGATTGCATTGAATCTGTAGATTGCTTTTGGCAAGATTACCATTTTTAATATGTTAATCCTACCTGTCGAAGAACATGGGAAATCTTTCCATTTTCTGTTATCATCTTTTTTTTTTTTTTTTCTTTAAAGACACAATGTTCTTGCTATATATGTCTTTCACTTGTTTGGTAAGCATTACCTCAAGATACTGTATGTTGTTTGTGGCTATTATTTGTTTCTCAGCCCCTTAGTTGTCTGCATATCGTAGGTCTACTGATTTTTTTTTTTTTTTTTTTTTTTTTTTTTTTTGTTTAACTTATATCCTGCTTGTTGGTCGAAAGTGTTTATCAGTTGTAGGACTTCCTTGGAGGTGATTTTTGGGTTGCTTATGTAAACTATCATATCATTTTATTAATTTATTTTTTTACCTTACAATACTGTTCACTTTCATTCCTTCCCCCCTCCTATCTACTCTGCAAAGAAGATAAGGCCTCCCTAATACATCTCTAAGTCAGCTCACAGAAGCAGAACAAAGCTACCACCCTTCCACCCACATACCTGTGTCTAGGATGAGCAACTGATCTCTCCATATAGAAAGGGCTCCTCTAAGTCAATTTGTGCACTATAGTTAAGTCGTGGAGCCCCTGCTAGTGACCTCATATATG